>NC_027751.1:9054273-9069617 GCF_000695525.1 Brassica oleracea var. oleracea
CTTGGAATTTAGGAGTTTTGTGAGTTGGTTTGTTTGAGTTCCACTTGGAACTTAGGGAAGATCGAGTATTCATATAGAGTAGAATGCTCACACTGTTGCATGATAGAATCTTTAGGGTTATTTATTAAACCGAACTCAGTTTAGCACGGGCTAAACTGAGATGAATGGAATTAAGACTGAGATAATAACCTGACTAGGACTAGGATGCATCATGATTTATATTCTTGCGTGTTGATATGGTTGAGTGCAGAGATAATAACCTGACTAGGACTAGGATGCATCATGATTTATATTCTTGTGTGTCGATATGGTTGAGTGCATGTTCCCGTTATCTTTAAAGATAGTGTCGTAGCAGGAGGTCAAACTATCTGGATAACAGCTTGATTGAGTAGATTGCTTGAGTAGATTTAATTAAATGTTTGCTCATTTAATTAATCTTGTTGATTGAGGTTAATCATCTCTTGGTAAAGGAGTGACTAACTGGTTAAGTTGTTTAGTGATGATATTGTTGTTAGTGTTGTAGAGTTAGAGTGTGATGCCATATAGCTTGTGTGTACCCCACCTTGCTAGGCATGTTTAGAGGTTGATTAGTGTTTCCTCGACCTCGTACCCAGCGGGTTCAAGGAAACCCTTTATTCGCTTTGGTGTGGATCGTCCGTCGGTTATGTTGTTGTTTGATTGTTGGCCGGTGGGTCGACCTATGCTTAGGATGGTTCGGGGGTGTTACACCGTGCTTCGCACTGACATTGTTTTATGTATGTATATATGAGATATAATATATATCTTTAATTTATAATGAAAATAAATTTTATTTTGAGACTAAACAAAAATAATATCACCACGTTTCTATTAAATTATAAACAAAAAAAGAAGAAGACCAACCTGATGATCGGATTAAGTCTTGATCTAGACAATAGCCATCTTCTATGAATCTCGTTCTCTAAACCATTACCATCATAAGAAGTAAAACATATTCCAATAAATGGTTAATTGATTTAGTCCATTTTGAATTGACCTAATTTGTGTACGTAACCTTTTTAATCATGCAGTAAGTAGCTTTTGCCAATATCTAAAAAGCAAAGAAAAGAAAAAAGCTATAAGAAAATTAGAAGAAGAAAAATTATGATGCAATAAAATTTACATAAAAAAAAATATGATTTCACCAGGAAGAGTTTAACCCTTCATCTGCCAATTTTGATGTGCGCTTGTCTGCCACTAGTTATCCATACCAAAAAAGCAAAATTATTTTTCTCTGTTCAATTTTTTTTTCGAAGACCATTACTGTATCACCGTTCGGTACGAAACTATGTTGATGTGAATCTAGGATTTACTCTTGGCAGACCACTACAAAAAAAAAAAAATTTGATCTATTTGTCTAGAAATTGCAATTCATCAAACTCTCTGAGAGAGTCAGTGAAACTTTTGCAAAGAACTTATGAATTTATGTGTGAGTAGAGATGAATTTAAATGCATTGTAAAGATTCTTTTGAAAAACATTTAACGAATTTAGATATGTGAGATGATGATGGGAGTAGTGGGAGAAATATTAGGGGTTTCTTTTCAAAATATACATAGAAATCAGTTAGTACACGAAACTCTTCTTTTTTTGTATTTACTTTTTTTTTAAATTAAAATTATATAATAGATGCCGTATGTCAGTATTTGATTCGTGAGGCGACTTGCGCTTTATTATATAAGGGATATCCAGTTTTGATTCAGAGGATGAGCAAACAACATCCAGTCTTGGGATACATCCAGGCATGCACATGGTTTTTGAACGTTTTACTTCATACAACAAGAATCATGTGAATTATTTGAACATAAGTAAACATCTTAAAAATTTTGATTTGACCTTTTCTGAATACAAATAAGAGGGAAAACGAGTATACATAATTACATTGAAAAAGTGAAAGAAAAAAAAACGGAAATAGAGATTCACATTTGATATGATATGCTAAACTTTTAACCTTGTCTTCTACCAACAAACAAAGTCTACACCCATCCAAATGTTACAGCCTAATTAACACACAATGAATTGTTTTACCTGTATGGCTGACTATATGATCAATTGGTAGGCGAGACCTCAAAAAGTGTTAAAAACATTTTTCGAGGGGTTGAAACTTCATTTGAAACAAAAATCACAGGCTCACAGCTATATGGGAAGTTTGAGTTTGGACTTTGCGGCGACTAGTTTATCAAGTAGTTGGGTAATACGTGATTTGGTTACCACCTGACATTAGTCTGGAAAATGTAACACTAAATATGTTCAAACTAAGATTGACCGGATTCAATTGTGTTTTTAGTTGATATAAATCACAAAAAAAAAGCCAGGAATTGTTAAAAAAAAAAATAATAACCAAACTCTGGATAGGGGTTTAAGACAACTTATTTTTTAGCGGCCCATTGGGCTTTATGATTTAAATTTGTCCATTAGGGTTTCTGCACAGGCTCATTTATAAACAACCAAGAACCCTAAACTCCTTCCTGTTTTCCAACCGCACCTGCCTCCCTCGAGACGAAAATGGGTGCCTTCAGGGTAAGCTCTCTCTCTTTGATTCCTTCCCTCTCTCATACGTCTCCATTGTCACTGTAATCAAGTTTAATGCTTAATAGAATCTGATCTCGGCTTATGTCTTTTCCTTGGCAGTTTCACCAGTACCAGGTTGTCGGAAGAGCTCTCCCGACAGAGAAGGATGTTCAACCCAAGATTTACCGGATGAAGCTCTGGGCCACCAACGAGGTTCGCGCCAAGTCCAAGTTCTGGTTAGTAAAATGACTCAACCTCTCTTTCTTGATTCTTTAATTTTCGTCTTAGTCTCTTAACTATAAATCTTGAAAATCTTGAATAGGTACTTCTTGAGGAAGCTCAAGAAGGTCAAGAAGAGTAATGGTCAGATGCTCGCCATCAACGAGGTTCGTACTTTGCTGGACGATCTTAGTCATGTTAGGTTTATCATTGTGTTAGAGGTTATGTATTTTGCTTAGTTAGATGATGTTGGGTTTGGTTTGTAGATCTTTGAGAAGAACCCGACAACGATCAAGAACTTTGGAATCTGGCTGAGGTACCAGAGCAGGACTGGGTACCACAACATGTACAAGGAGTTCCGTGACACCACCTTGAACGGTGCCGTTGAGCAGATGTACACCGAGATGGCGTCCCGACACCGTGTGAGGTTCCCTTGCATCCAGATCATCAAGACTGCGACTGTTCCGGCCAAACTTTGCAAGAGGGAGAGCACCAAACAGTTTCACAATAGCAAGATCAAGTTCCCATTGGTTTTCCGTAAGGTGAGACCACCAACCAGGAAGCTCAAGACCACCTACAAGGCCTCTAAGCCCAACTTGTTTATGTAATGAAGTTGTCCTATCTGCTGCTTTTGCTTCTTTCTCGGATATTTTTGTGTACTTTAGGCCTATCAATGGAACTAAACTCGACGTTCTTTGGATTTTGTGGTTTTTATTACTTCATGCTTATGAAAAACACCTTTTGTTTCTTATTTTATATGTTCTCCTTTATGATTACTTAACTCAGTATTGGATCACGAATATTTAAGAATAAAACATAGGAGAGACATTACATAGCGATTGATTTATATTCAACCAATAGCTAACACAATTAAAAACTATCCAAATAAAGAATGAGAATATTTTATAAACTGACAAAAATCTGAGAGAAGACATCAATCAAGTTTGAGAGACTTATTAGTAAGAAGAATAAAGTAAAAAATAAATAAAAATACATGTAAAGCTTTTAGAGCCTATCAATCTCATCATCACCAAACTCAAAATAGTCCCGACCACAATCAACGTCATCCTCCTCATCAAACACACCAGCAACCCCTTCGTTAAGACGAAGGTCACGAGGAAGCTCATCACAACTCTTGAGAAAACGAGCTTCATCTGGAGTATACTTGTGAATGACATCAGCTTTGCTGTCGTTGTCCATATCCATCCTGAGTCCGACAAGAATGATGTCACCAGCGCTAATCCAAACCTTCTTGTGCATCTTACCTCTGATGTGACACATCCTCGTGATTCCGTCTATGCACTTGGCTTCGCACCGTCCGTTGCCGCACATACGGAGGACTAGAGCGTATTCTTGACCGTCTTCTTTGAATATGATCTCTCGTTTATCGTCGTCTGCTTCTTTTTTACCTCTCTTAATGTTCTTTCCTCCTTTTCCTTTGTTCTTCGGCATGATTTAAAAGCCTAAAGTGTAAATTAAGAGCTGAGCTTAGATATGAACTTGCTGCTCTCTTCTCGCTTGTTCTCTCTTTCTGTCTTTATTGTTCTTAGATTATTTTGGAGGACGTCTTCCTTATATAGCCACATGCTTTGTAGTAACTACAATGTAGTTTCCTTTTCACTTGAAATCAACTTTTTCCATTTTTTCTTGTCTTTGCCGACTCTTTTTGCTCAGTTTCCTTTTATCTTCTTATAGAAAACAAGAAACTAGGTCAGAGAGACTTTAAGCCCATCTTGTTTCACTACAGAATTATATGAAACGATTATCTATAGATTGATTTGATTTTCTTGACCTAAAAAGTAAAAAGAGATTAATTGGCTTGATCCTTTTTCTAGTGAATTTAGATTTTCCGTCTAGCGTAAAGCTTGCGAAGCAAGCAATATCAAATCTTTGTCGAAATCAAGTTGGTTTTCATAGACATAATGCCGACTCAATTATCGTAATTAAACTGGTTTTGTGACGTCTACGCACAACCGGTTTATTCCTAGCAAATTACACAAAACCATCTTTTCAATTATTAATTAGAAAAAATCATCCTCAGTTCTTGTTTTTTTTCTTCCATGAAACACACCACATACATAATAGTTACACTCATCTTAACATAGTCGGACGTTTCATGTGGTCTCTCCAAGCCATCCAAAATCTTTTTTTTTTTTTTTTTTTTGGTTAACCAGGAAGGGTTCGGGTCTTCGGCCTTAATCCCTTCCTAGGCCCGGGGCCGGCCTGCGCTGATACCGATAACATGGCGTAAAGCACCCCTCCCCATGGGAATCGAACTAGGGATGCAATGGAACCTACTCCAAGCACTAAACCACTAGCCCAATGCACCTTGGGTAAGCCATCCAAAATCTTGGAATGGCTAAACATGAAAATTGAGACTAGCTATGGGAATGTTAAAAAGAAACTAATCAGAACTAACCTCAAAAATATATGGTAGATTCCGCTATCATAATATATTGTACAATAATAACACTCCGTACTGAATAAGACCGTAAGAGACAGGATCAAAGTTTTGCAAGTCTCTCAAGTTATGAGTATAGTCACCTTGGACTGTTGGACCTATACATGTCCTTTAGGAATGTAAAACAAGAACTCGAAACATTCACATCACCATAAGTCCTAAAATGCTTTCAAGACTCAAAACCACACTACGAAAGCTAAGTCTTTTGATATTTCGAAGACAATACACCCAAATAAAGTTGACCCGCCGGGAAGTTTGTTGATTGTTCCGTTTAGATCTACTTCCTTGTCGGAAATACGAAATATATCATCTGTATGTAGATGTTCTGCTTAAAATTAGTTGAAGACATCTCTTTCCGTGGAACCGAACTATTTTGTGTGAACCCCTAATTTGATGTAAGCAATATTAATCTGGCACACTAGTTGATCCATCAATATCATCAAATTTATAATAAATATTTCATAACATTTTAAGTTTTTATATCACATTCAAGATTTAACAAACCGGATACACACAACACGATCACAAATTAAACTCACTTTCCGGGGACGAAGTTGGTGGCGAAGGCCCATGCGTTGTTGTTGACTGGATCAGCCAAATGGTCAGCGAGATTCTCCAACGGTCCCTTTCCGGTGACAATGGCCTGAACGAAGAATCCAAACATGGAGAACATAGCCAACCTTCCGTTCTTGATCTCCTTCACCTTCAACTCCGCGAACGCTTCTGGGTCAGCAGCGAGGCCCAACGGGTCGAAGCTACCCCCTGGGTATAACAAGTCCTCCGCTTCTCCCAATGGTCCGTCTCCAGCGACTCTGTAACCCTCAACAGCCCCCATGAGGATCACTTGAGTGGCCCAAATGGCTAAGATGCTCTGAGCGTGGACCAAGCTCGGGTTGCCCAAATAGTCGAGCCCACCTTCGCTGAAGATCTGTGAACCGGCCTTGAACCAAACCGCTTCTCCGAACTTCACTCCGTTACGGGCCAAGAGTTCAGGAAAAACGCAGCCTAGGGCTCCGAGCATGGCCCATCTGCAGTGGATAACTTCTAGCTCACGGTTTCTTGCGAAGGTCTCGGGGTCAGCGGATAGACCAGCGGTGTCCCATCCGTAGTCGCCTGGGAACTCTCCGGTGAGGTAGCTCGGGGGCTCTCCGGAGAATGGACCCAAGTACTTAACCCTGTCGGATCCGTACCATGGGCTGCCAGATGGGCCGGCTGGTTTGGTGGTTTTGCGCATGGTGACTCGGCCGGTTCCAAAGACTTCAGAGGCTGCGGGAGCAAGCTTCACGGCCTTTCCGGCCAAAGCGGGAGAGGATAGAGCCATTGTAGAGGCGGCCATTGCTGTTAGAGTGTGGTGCAAGTTAAAGTTTTTAGATAACTTGTAATGAATTGGATGGTTTTGTTACGGTGAGGTTGCCATGTATTTATAATCTGAAAGCTAATGAATACAGAATCATTTTGCTTATCTCGTGATATCAGTATCTTGATATCTATTGGTTGGAGTTTAGATTTTTCTTGTCTCGCTGAGCTTGCATTGGCTGGTCCGGTCCCCATTAGATATCTCGTAGAGTCTGAGCAATATTAGAGTAACCATTGATAATCTGCCACGTGTAAATCTGACGTAATTCTATCCGTTTGAAACGTATCAGCATCAAAAGGTGCTTCAAACAAAATATCATTATGTGTGGCCATTAACTCAAAGCTGCTATTGTACATATCACAAGTGTCATTCATTGCAACTAAAGAATCTAGCAAAAGCTGGTGGCGACACATAGGACAACTAATAGACCAATCCAAAATCTCATAGGCCAATAAGAAAACAGATACGGATACTTCACAGATAACAAACCTTACTCGTAACACACCTATAAAACAGATCTATATCCCGACCATTCTCAATCACTCTCACCGGTCACAAAAAAAAAAACATAAAAACAAAAAAAGAAGAAGAAAAGTTCTAATGGCTGCCTCAACCATGGCTCTGTCCTCCCTCGCCTTAGCCGGAAAGGCTGTGAAGCTCTCACCAGGAGCCTCCGAAGTGTTTGGAACCGCCCGTGTCACCATGCGCAAAACCGTCAAACCCACCGGTCCATCAGGCAGCCCATGGTACGGATCCGACAGGGTTAAGTACTTGGGTCCATTCTCCGGCGAGCCCCCAAGCTACCTCACCGGAGAGTTCCCCGGTGACTACGGATGGGACACCGCTGGTCTATCCGCTGACCCGGAGACCTTTGCAAGAAACCGTGAGCTAGAAGTTATCCACTGCAGATGGGCCATGCTTGGAGCCCTAGGATGCGTTTTCCCTGAGCTATTGGCTCGTAACGGAGTGAAGTTCGGAGAGGCTGTTTGGTTCAAGGCCGGTTCGCAGATCTTCAGCGAAGGAGGGCTCGACTACTTGGGCAACCCGAGCTTGGTCCACGCTCAGAGCATCTTAGCCATTTGGGCTACTCAGGTGATCCTCATGGGAGCTGTTGAGGGTTACAGAGTCGCTGGAGACGGACCATTGGGAGAAGCAGAGGACTTGTTATACCCAGGTGGTAGCTTCGACCCATTGGGCCTCGCTGCTGACCCAGAAGCGTTCGCGGAGTTGAAGGTGAAGGAGATCAAGAACGGAAGGTTGGCTATGTTCTCCATGTTTGGATTCTTCGTTCAGGCAATCGTTACCGGAAAGGGACCGTTGGAGAATCTCGCTGACCATTTGGCTGATCCAGTCAACAACAACGCATGGGCTTTCGCCACCAACTTCGTCCCCGGAAAGTGAGCGAGTTGAAGCTTAGCAAGAGAAAGAGAGTTCGTTTGTGATGTTTCTTTTAAGTAAATTTGTGAAATTTCCATTGTCGTACCATTGTATTATTTATCAGACATTGAACCTCTTTTTCTCAACTCTGTTGGCGTTTTAACAAAAGACTCTTAATGAATGATCTGTTCTTATACAAAACATCACGCAATTGCACATGATCATGATGTATGTATGTTCTGTTTTGTGTGACAATATGTAGCAATACAGCCGAAAAAAAGGCAAATGAAACTTATATAATAACAAAACTCATGGCAAAATTACAACAGAAAAATGAAAGAAAAGGGTTGAACAAAAGTAGTCCTATGATGCTTCGCTTTCACCATTTCTGAAACTTCTCTGGTTCTAATCAGCCCAAAGGTGCTTCACTTGGTAAGCTTCAAAAATGACTTGAATTCCGAAAACAAATCGTTATTGTCGATATGAGATGTGTGTTGTAACTATTTAGCAAGTTTGACACAGAAGATTCATGTTTCCACATGTTTATAGTCCTGTAAATAAAAGTGGTTCTACTGTGTTACTCAACCGCTGTTTCTCTTCCTAAGCGAGCATTCCAATATCAACAATGGGTACAATGGACTTACATGTTTAGTGTGGGATCCGGAGAAGAATGAGAGCAGTTAAATATAAACAGAATGAAATGGCAGCTCCAGCGAGGACATTGTGGAGCAGCCTCTTGTCATTTTTGTGGGTATGAAAACAGACTTTAACGTATTGGTCATCTCGAAAAGCCGGTGAGACACCTGGAGTAAAAATAAATCATGACTAATTTGTATAATGTAGAGTTGATAAAGGCTGTTTTCCTTCTACATAGATTCTACTTTTGCTTTACAAAGACATAGATGGCCGTGGTGAGCATGAAGTTGAGCATTGGGTACTCTGGAATGATAGATAATAACCACTTAGGCTGTCCATTAGGCACATTAGATCTGGTATCACATGCAATTTTTTTGTTAAATTTTCATTTGTAATTCTTTGAGACAAATGGTTTCTTGCCTACTTATTTGGGAGAAAGCACACAGTTTTTTGCTGACCTTAACCAGATGTGAAACTGAGAAATATAGGTCTCCAGAGTAATCTTGCCGAGCCACCTAGGAAGATCATGACAGTTGTGTCTTATTATAGATGCGTTTATAATCAATACTAAGCTTAGTTGAAATGGATTGAGAAACATACGCAAATAGTGTCAGGGAGAAATTTCGCTCTGTTGGGTGGAATTTCGCAGACAGATGTACACACTGGAACAACAGAATCAAAGCTAAAGTCAAAATCAAGAGATGTGTCAAGATTTGACGTTTTGAGTGACAGAAGGGTTTAGATACTAACGTTATTGGAATCCACGATGTGTAGGGATGATATTTGTTGTATGTGACCTTGTCAAGCTTGTAGATGTATTCGTACCACAGGTAACCAACCTGAAAAATAATAACATAATCAAACACATAAGATCTATAACTAAGAGAAAAGCCAAACTCACCAATGAGGAAATTCCAATTATGCTCGTCTTGATAGACATCTTTCTTTTGGCATCACATTCCTCCAGTGATGGTGGGTGTCATGAGAAGTTGTACGCTGACCCAGTAAGAATGTTAGAGGACTCCAGAAGATCTCAAAAACTCCAGGAATCTCCCACATCAGGATGACAACAAGGAAGCATGAAGCAATCTTCACAGCCATTACTGATGGTATTTCGTTATACCGACTGAAGATACCAAGGGCTCCATACACCATTAGAGTGAACAGAGTGTGCATCGGACAGATGTAGTATAGCATATAATCATTATTGAGAATAATGCAGCTAAATGCCACAAATAAGTTAAGACGCCACATCATCTGGAAGTAGTAAGAGATTTCATGAGCATATTGAGTCTTCAAAAGAACCATATGATTTACAGAAACATATATTATGGTAAACTGATTAACTATAGAAATTGAAACTGACGATATGACCTGAGTGAATCATGCTAGGGAGAAATCCTTTCTGATGTAGTAATAGGAGAAGTTCCCAAAACCAGTCATCCAGGCATACGCAGCGATGAAGACCCTAATGGCATTATATATCTCAGACGCAGCAAAGTAGACAGTAGAGAAAGATGAAAAGGTCTCTGTTGTAATTCTGCAAAATGTAAAATCTCAGATGTTAATTTCCTACCTCTGAATGATATAAAGATATAATGTTACACTATATTACACATCTCTAGCACATATATTGTTTCAGAGCTTTGATATGCGGTTGAAACTGAGAAAGGGAAATTAAGAGGTGACACCTTTTACGACTCACCAAGATCGCAAATATAAAACTAAAAAATAATAGCCCCGAACTCAGCCCTGTGAGATAGTAATACAGTCATGAAGATGATGATCAGCATGGCCATGAAACCAATATGATAATTAAGGAACTTACATGGCTCTCAAGGTTGCTCGATTATCAATCAAGAAAGAGTCCTCCAGCGTCAGAAACCTGCAAGTAGACAAACGTAAATCGTTTCAAGAACACTCCACTCCAAAGAACAGACAATTTCTTTTTTTCCTATAACTAACTAACGAGGTTGGTTTTGATAGGAGAGTTATAGAACTTGGTAGAGACGGATCTTGGAAGACCACCACCTCCTTCAAGTAAAACTGCTACTTTCTCATCCTTGTTTTTCAACTCACCAAGTTCAACCAAATTATTATCTGAATGACTGCAAGTAAGATGCAAAGATATTAAAACACAAAGCAAGTTAGATACTTCCCAAGAGAGCTGCCGTATAACAAACTAACACCAATTTAAATCATAAAATAATTCCCAAAAGTACATACACTTTAGAATGCAAGGAAGATCTCTTGTACTCTAGAAACTCTGAGTATATCCATGCTATGAAGACAGGGATGACTCCGAGCAGAAACGAAACCTGCATTCAAGAAAAAATACGAGAAGATCTATAGTGTGCAATCATTTTACGATTGAGGCTAAAGAGAAAATAGAATGAACTTGGAAAGCTACTACTAGCATTCTTAAGATATCAAACTAAATTTCCTTAGCAAACTGATCCACATTTGTAAATTCAATCACGATACGCATAAATAATGAAATTAAGAATACACTGAAGCATGAGACACCACCAACCGTAGAAGAAGAAGAAGAAGCTATTTGCTTCAAGTATGGAGAAAATGGCGGGTGCTACGTCGGTTTACTTATTAAAATAACAGAAAAAACAAATGATTATCGATGGAAAAAAAAAGAAACTACTGCTACTAACCGGCTAGTTTGTAGACTAATAAAATTATTTTTCACTTATTTTTCAACAAGTACACATTATATAAGAAACTACTTTTAAAAAAAAAATGTAAAAAACATGAAAAAGATATTATGAGTAGAAATTAGCTGAATCACATTAAAAAAAAACAGTAAAAAGTTGATATACCAATCATCACAGTTGTATGATTGCCAACCACTTACAGAGTCATAAGTTAGTACTTATGAGTTATGACATCTGCAACCACCTCTTCGTCCCCACGTTATAAGTATCAAATGCAAATGAAGCATATTGATTCATGCTCTCTTGAGTCTTGAGCGACCTACAACACTTTGCACCACTTTCATCGTCAGAAGACACAACTTAACTCACAACTTTAACATCCTCAGACACTCGCAGCTGAAGGGACTAACCAAAACTCAAACTCCCACTGGAAAAATCACACCTTCCCTTCTTCATCTCCTCTACCAACAAACCCAACAACGACCCAGCATCCTCCCTGCCACACTGTAAACAATCGCTTCCGGCATTAAACTCCATCATCTCACCATCCATCTCAATCCAGCTACATCCCGGTGTCTTAACAACGCCTCTGTCTCTCATCAACGCCCTCACCTTCGCAGATTCATCCCACATCTTCATATCAGCATACACCTTCGAAGATATAACATAATTCCCTGCGTTTTTAGCCTCCTCCATCTCTATCAACATCTTCATAACTTTCCCTCCAACCACCACATCTTTTCTCTTCTGACACGCTCCAAGAACCGCTCCCAACATGATCTCGTCTGGCTTCCCAGGAAACTTCTCCATGAACTCCCACGCCTCGTTTAACATCCCCGCACGAGCCAAAAGATCGATAACGTTTGTGTAGTGCTCGATCTTCGGGACCAACCCGAACGAAGAACTCATCTCATGGAAATACCTACGGCCCTGATCGACCAAACCCGCGTGAACACAAGCAGAGAGCACTCCCACGAATGTAACATCACTTGGAGGAGCTGACATTTGACTAAACAGTAAAAGAGCTTCTTGAGCGTGTCCATGATGCGCGTATGTAGATATCATAGCGTTCCAAGTGGCTTCGGTTTTCACCGGCATGGATTCAAATACTCTAAGAGCGTCCTCTATGCTTCCGCATTTTCCATACATATCAACTAGTCCTGTGGCCACATAGATGTTATGTTGCAAGCCTGTCTCCGAAGCGTATGACTCAATCCGTTTGCCTAACTCAAAAGCTCCAACAGAACCACAAGCAGACAGTACAGTAGACAATGTGACAGCGCCAGGGGAAACTCTTGAATCTTCCATCTCACGGAACAGCTTAATAGCTTCCATTGACCTCCCGTTTTGCGAGTACCTGGGATGGAATCCATTAAAAAGTTTCAATCTTTATATGAATATAGTTTCAAACATGAGACTTACACAGTAATCATAGCATTCCAAGCAACACGGTCCTTGCTAACCATTTGATTGAAAACCCTTCTCGCCGAGTCCAATTCCCCGCATTTGCCATACATACTGATCAACTTAGGCCCAAGAAACTCGCTTAACCCAATCTTCTTCCTGATAGCTATATCCTCCAGCAATCTACCAGTTTTCAAATCACCCAAATGTGCACAAGCACCCAACACACTCACCAACGTCCTCTCATCTGGCTCAACTCCTTCCTCCTCCATCCTCCTAAACAAACCAACAGCATCTTCCGCCTTGCCCGCCAGAGAATACCCAGCAATCATCGAGTTCCACGACACCATATCCTTCTCAGTAATTTCATCGAACACCTTCCGTGCATACTCCACAAAACCGCATTTCGCGTACGTAGTGATCAACGAATGATTTACATGATCGTCTCTTTCCAATCCGACTTTGAACAGCGAGGAATGAACAGATCTACCAACCCTAATCTCCGGGAGATTCCCGCACGCGACGAAAACGAAATTGTACGTGAAATTATCGGGCCTTAACCCGGAAACCTTCATCCGGCGATACAGCGACAGAGCTCCCACGTGATCGCGCCACGTGTTGGTTAGCCCCCGGATCATGAAATTGAAGGAGTAGTGGTTTGGTTCCTCCGTCGCGGAGAAGAGGAGAGAGGCGTGAGTGAAGTCTCCGAGCTCGACGGCTTTGGGAATCAGGAAATTGGGTTTGTCCACGGAGTTTAATAACATCTGGGCTTGGATCTCCCGGAGTTGGTTCACGGAGACGCATTTTTTCAGCCTGAGAAGAAAGTCTCCGACGAGATCGCGTCGTGCTTCCTCAGGTTGTTTAGGTGGTTTGAGTGATGGGAATTGGCGGGAAATGGAGAACGTTAGTTTCTTTGGTTTGAGCATTTGCAAAGCTCAGAAGAGGAACCCACGTGCGAAAACTGAGTTTAGAATGGTAAGTGGATTGGATTCGGATCCAGATTCGGGTTTGGGTACAGAAACGGTCCATTAATAGCACACGAACTATATGGTTAAACTTGATAACACATGTTATATAACTAACATAAAAACTATATTTTTGTTGCCTAAATGATAGACCACACGTTGAATCCGGCAAACTAGTATTAAAAACCAACTGTTTTAATCCAATTTAATCGATCATATCCAGTACAATTAATATATTATATTACTTAAATTGGTTATGATCGGTTTCTATTTAAGAAGTTCAATTTTAAATAACGAACTAGATCTCGATCCGCGCAACTGCACGAGTTTTTGTTTTCATTTATTTGTATATAAACATTTTGTTTTCAATTTTAAATTAATATATATTATAATATATATATGTGTCTATCAATTTTTAAAACATAATAAGTTTACGGTATATTGTTTTTATTGAATAAATTGTTTCAAACTTTCACATGTATTTGTATCTTCTTCTATATATATATTTTCTGATTATTATTTCATTATTAAAATCGTAAATATATATATAAAGATTAGTAAAATATTATTTTATTGTCACATCCAAAGATATTGTAACATTTCACAAATTTAGAAAGTTTTTAAAAAATTAAACTTTTCGCTTCATAGATTTATATCATCGAGTAAATAAATAAAAATTTAGTTTTTGTTTAGTTTTTAAAATAAACTATATAGTTTAAAATTTGTTTTCAATGGTTTAATGTAATAAAGATTAATCATTGTAAGATAATATGATTTTTGTTATTTAAAAAAAAAATCTTTATAATTTTAAAAGTTAACATCGACAAATATTTAAATAATTAACATATGTAGGTATAGTATTACAACATTAAATTATATCTATTTAATTTATACTATCCATAAATCCAATGGATCATCTATGTTTAAATCCAATTATTGATAGCCTAATAAATAAAATTTAAATGATAATAAAATTTAAATGATAAGATTAGAGATTAAATGTAATATGACTTTCTAGGTATAGGTCCATTAGGTCCATTTTTTAAAAAATCACACATGAATCAAGGTTGTAACTTATGTTGTAATATATAAGATTACCAAATTTGGACATTCCTTCAACTTTTTTACAAACAAAAATACTACACTCGTTTGGTAAAAACTATCATTTTAAATTTTTATTTTGTTTTATGAATAGTATCGTTTTGTATTGTTAATGCATAAATTTAAATAAATATTCATTTGCATCCTTATTGTTTTAATATATTAGTTAGAAAGAGAAAAATACAGTGTGTGAATAAAAATAAAATAAAAAATTTAAATGATACTTCAATATGTATAAAAACTTTTAAATGACATTGTTTGTGAAACATATCGAATAATAGTTATGAAGCTAGCTAACTACTTAATATATCATAGTAACTAGGTTAAGATCCGCGCCTTGCGCGTGATCAACATTATATATATAAATTATTTTATGTATTAAACATTTTTACTTATTATGAAATAATTAATATATATTAAATAATTAAAGTTCAGTAACTATTAAATATATAATTAAATTGGTGCGAACATATAAATCAATTTTATTAATCCAAAATATATATTTCTTTTATTTGATAGGATATGTAATTAAATTTAAATGATACTACCATAGATAATATATTTTAGTATATTTTTAATATTAATATCTATTAAATGATGATTTCTACTCATATAGTTTTTTCGATCATTT
>NC_027751.1:9069893-9073693 GCF_000695525.1 Brassica oleracea var. oleracea
TAATTTATAGTCGTTTGTAAAAATTCAAAATATAACATATACATAAAAATCTAAATTTTTATTATATGGTTATTGTGGTTGTTTAATTTATTTAATAGTTTAAAATTAAACAAATATGATAGAAGATACACTATTTTTTTATTAAATTTTTATTATTCAAAATCATTAATTGCCATATATACTTTAGCCACATTAGGCAATTCCGTAAATTTTATTTAAGGAAATAATAAAGTACATTAATGATGAATTTATTGTCAGTTTAATAAAAAGTTTATTATATAATTAGATGTACCAACATATTTCTCTAATGATTCTAAAACTCATCATAGTGATGACATGTGGCTACAAAAAGAAGTCGTAATGCTTATCGAATAATATATAAGGGATACATAAATATTGATTAGTGATATATGTGTAAGATTATCGAAGCTGATGACAATCATGTAGTTTCCTAAACTAACAAAGTAACCAGGAAACCAGAACTTGATTTGACTTTGCTATTAACATAAACTATCATTTCCAATTTGGCTTTGCTTCGACCCGTGTCTTTTTGTTCTACAAAACCACCTGCAGTTCAGCAGTATTCAGCTTTTATTTATTTAAAATATACAATCATCCAATAATTAACTATGATTTTGCTTTGGCAAGTTGCTAAAAAGCAAAATTTGACTTTTTATTCACTTTATTCTCATTCTGCCATTGTTTTGGTAAACAAACTATAAAAGGCAAATACTCATCATAATCTCTCAACACACAAAACTTCATACATTAATCAAAACTTTATACTCTCTTTTCCTTTTATTTCTCAGATTCAGCAAAAAAAAAATGGATGACATCTCAGTGAGCAAAAGCAACCACGGAAATGTTGTTGTACTCAACATCCAAGCTCCTCCTCTGTCAAAAACTTCATTCCCTTCTTCTCCTTCCACATCTCCACCATTGTTATCAGTCCACTTCTTGCAAAAGGTTAGTTATTCTCTTACAACCCACTGATGAAAACTTGCTTGAGTCACACTTCAAAGCTATCTTCTTCTTCTTCTTCTCCGTACCCTATTCAAGTTTTCTTGTTCATCTCAATCTGCAGCTTATAGCGGAACTCGTGGGAACTTACTACTTGATATTTGCGGGTTGTGCCGCTATTGCCGTGAACGCTCAACACAACAATGTAGTGACTCTTGTGGGCATTGCGGTGGTTTGGGGTCTAGTGGTGATGGTTCTTGTTTACTCTCTTGGACACATCTCTGCACATTTCAATCCGGCTGTCACTATCGCCTTAGCATCTTGCAAGAGATTCCCTCTGTATCAACTCCCAGCCTACTTAACTGTTCAAGTTATCGGATCAACCTTGGCTTCCGCGACTCTGCGTCTTCTGTTTGACCTAAACAATGACGTGTGCAGCAAGAAACATGATGTCTTCCTCGGATCAACACCTTCTGGGACTGATCTTCAAGCATTCGGGATGGAGTTCATCATCACCGGCTTCCTTATGATAGTTGTTTGTGCCGTCACTACCTCCAAGAGAACAGTAAGTGATTAACAGCCAAAAACACTACACATATTTCTTGATCAGGTTCTCAATCTTTACATAATATGAATCTTGCAGAGTGAGGAGCTAGAGGGCTTAATCATCGGCGCAACCGTCACACTGAATGTTATCTTTGCCGGGTAATTTTCGCTTTTTACCTTCTCAATTTTCACAGGACCGGTTCTAGACACAGTTAGACGAAACATTCGCTTAATTTAGCCCTCAAATTTTAAATATATATTATATCTAAGGCGTATAGCCTCCAAGTTGTCAAATAATATATTAAGATTAATCAAAAAATGCTTATGGTTCTCTAAATCTCATATCTGGTCCTCAATATCTGTAAGCTTAACTCTTATTCAATGGTAATTAACCTCTTTAGCTAACCAATAATCCAATCTTTTGTTGTACAGAGAGGTATCAGGAGCATCAATGAATCCAGCAAGAAGCCTAGGACCTGCACTTGTGTGGGGATGTTACAAAGGGATTTGGATTTACTTGCTGGCTCCAACACTTGGAGCTGTCTCAGCGGCCTTGATTCATAAACTGTTACCGGCTACACAGAAAGCAAACTCTGAGTTCTCCAAGACAGGATCTTCTCATAAACGAGTTACTGATCTTCCTTTGTAATGATGTAGATAAATCTCTAAGGTCAATACTCATTCTTGTATCTTTAAATATGTTCAATGGCTTGTAGGAGATGGATTACACCCCTCCACAAGGCTCATCGAATAACAGGCCCTAATCCAGTAAGTCGGATCGATTTAGTCGGCTCGGCGGCTAAACCTATCGGCTTGACCTTAGATTACTTTTAGCCGGTCGAGTAAGTCGACCAAAAATGCCCGGCTTGAAGGGAGCCTTGTCCAGGCCCGTATACTCGGCCTCTCACATCAAGGCCCAAAGAGGTACGAAATTAGGGCATCAGGGACATGAGTCCTATAAAAAGGGAAAGAGAAGCAACAAAAAAGGGACTTTTGGACGATTGAACAGACTGAGCGGCTAGATCTAGGGTTTTAGGCTATCTCTTTGATCTTGTTACTTTTTGATCTTGTTGCTCTTTCACTTTTCCTGTCACTCTTGTAACCCTCCAGTTTAAACCTAATAAAACGTCTTTAGTCATCCCATTTCTGATTTCTTTAGTCGACTGAACATGGCTTGCGCCGCAAGTAAAACAAATAAATGATTATACAGTAGAACATATGTAAATACAGCAAATCTATTTCCCAAGAAAGCATGACAATGTCAAACAATACCTAATTTTTTCTAGAAATTGTCTTAACTATATCCTTGGTTGCGTACCTGTGCAATGATGAGAGGGTAAGATCAACGGATTAGGTAAAGCAGCATTCATTAGAAGCAGATGTGTTCCTGGCAGCTCGAATCACTTGAGGTTATGGGCAACTTGATAGAAGAAAAATTCTTTTGACCAAAATTAAAAAAAAAAAAGAAGAAAAATTCTAAATATGATAAGCTTAAAAGAGGAGACAACACAGTTTCCCAAAAACAGCTTGATACCGTCCTGATGATGTCTGGCATATCCAACGGCGTTAACGGTTTAGTTGGTGTTTTAGTGCTTAAACTCGACCTGGCCCGATTCATGAGTTTGTTTTGGGCTTTTCACAGATGCTTCCTTAATTACTGTAACAATAACGTCACCAATATGGCAATATGAGCATATAGGTAATTATTTGGTCAATAAATAGCGGAAGACTTTCACAACTTTCAAGTCAAACTAATACTACTACAACATAGTGGAGGACTTCCACAATTTCCAAGTCAAGCAATGTGACTTCATACTTATCAGATAGAGATATATATTGTTTTTTTCAGAAGATATATAATATGTAATACTATATCGTTGGAACTGAAAAAACAAAACCATAGATACCAATTTCTTCTTCCAAGATGTTATTTTCTTTGAAGTCTTTCTTTCAGATGATGATGATCTCGCCTTTTGCCGTTTTATTATTCACCACTTGTTCCTTTTGGTGCATCTTTGTGACCAGTGTGTTAGAATGAGATAATTATTGAGAGTTTATTTATGGAGAATGAAGAACATGAAGAACATAGAGAGAGAGAAAGTAGATCTCAAGATGTAAGAGAAAGAAGGAGAAAATAGTTTTCTTGATTTAATTGTGAATCTGGGTACAAGTATTTAAAAACAAGTGACCTCAGTACACAATATAATAAAATATCTTTTTCTCTTTTCTTCTCCTCTTCAATAAAATCGAGCTTATAAAACCCTTATAAAGCCTTATAAAACCTTATAAAGTCT
>NC_027751.1:9076664-9105699 GCF_000695525.1 Brassica oleracea var. oleracea
AGCCTTCTTGTACTCTGGAAACAACACCATGTTGGAGTTCTCCCTCATGGAGAGATATGGACCAGTGGACAATAGATTGTTCCTACTGATTTTGAGATAAACTGGACTTTGAAGAAGCTTTTCCTGATATGGTTGAAGCTTTCTTGAGTTCCAGAGAATAGGGTACTCCTCTATCTTGAGTTCTGGTGAGGTTCTTCCCTTTTGAAAGACCTTTGGACCAGTGGATAAAAGGATGTATCCAACAGATTTTGAAGATAATCTGAGAAGGAAAGAAAGAAATTTGCGGAAGCTTTTGTGAGTTTCAGGAGCTTAATGCTCTGATACCATGTTAGAATGAGAGAATTATTGAGAGTTTATTTATGGAGAATGAAGAACATGAAGAACACAGAGATAGAGAAAGTAGATCTCAAGATGTAAGAGAAAGAAGGAGAAAATAGTTTCCTTAATTTAATTGTGGATCTGGATACAAGTATTTAAAAACAAGTGACCTCAGTACACAATATGATAAAATATCTTTTTCTCTCTCTCTCTTCTTCTTCTCTTCAATAAAATCGAGCTTATAAAACCTTTATAAAACTTTATAAAACCTTATAAAGTCTGGCAGCTTAATTCTCAAGTCCGGCAGCTTAATTCTCAAGTCTGACTGCTTAATTCTCAAGTCTAGCTGCTTAATTCTGCTTCATGTCAACACAGCGTTTCAGTTTCCGTTCCTCGCGACCAAGTTGAGATTCTTTTAGCTTTCAAGAATGAGTTTCCATCCCGCAACTGCGATCGCAAATTGGCCGATGGGGTCTTACAATCCCCTAGTGCAAATATAACCTCTTGGACCAAAGATGCCAACTCCTTTGATGGTGTTTCTTTTGATGAAAAAACCGGTGCCGTGACAGAGCTCAACCTTCGTGGTGCATGTATCAATGGCACCATCAAGGCTAATAGTAACCTCTTCAGATTCCAACACCTCAGGTACCTCTCTCTTTCAATGAACCACTTTGACACATCCTCCTTCCACGCCGGATTTGGCAGACTCACCAACTTAGAATACTTGGATCTTAGCCAAAATGGTTTTATCGGACAAGTTACATCCTCAATCAGTAACCTAAGCCGCTTAAACACCTTAGACCTTTCGTATAACAAGTTCACCGGTCCTTTTCCCAATATACAGAACTTAACCCTTCTTTCTTATATTGACCTTTCTAATAATGACTTTTCTGGAACCGTTCCTTCTTATCTATTCACCATGCCTTCCCTATGGTATATTAATCTGCGCCAAAACCATCTTACACACCCTCGTGAGGATATAAATTCTTCTGAAACCTCGAAGCTTCAACATTTAGACATGGCCAATAACCTTTTGAGCTGTCGAATCCTAGAACCTATCTCAAAGTTAGCCAAGCTCACAGAACTCGACCTATCTTTTCAGAACACACCCGACACAATTAACTTCGACTCCTTGCCTTTCAAGTCTCTAGAGTCTTTAGATCTTTCCGGGAATGTTATAACGAGGCTTAATATCGGTTCGAAAAATTTGCAGGAGCTAACCTTGTCGAGCTGAAACATCACCGAGTTCCCCACCTTTATTAAGACCTTACGGAGCTTGCAGAAATTAGACCTTACGGAGCTTGCAGAAATTAGACCTTTCCAAAAATAGAATTGTAGGAAAAGCGCCTTCCTTGCGCTACAATTCTTTCCTTTCAAACGCCTTTCATGGATCGTTCCCAATGATTCCACCCACCATGCAGACCATTTACGCATCGAATAATCATTTCACAGGAGACATACCTCTTTCATTGTGCAACGCAAGTGGACTTGGTCGCCTTGATCTATCGAACAACAATTTCAGTGGTTCCATTCCCCGTTGCTTGATAAGCAAGTCACTGGGAACGTTGAAACTTCATAACAATAACCTTATTGGTACACTTCCCTACATAGAAAAAAGTGGGTTACAAATACTTGATGTTGGCCACAATCAAATCAGTGGGAAGCTTCCGAGGTCTCTAGTCAATTGCACAAGCCTGATGTTTCTTAACGTGGAGAACAATAGAATCAATGACACCTTCCCTTTCTGGCTGAAGGCTTTGCCCGATCTGCAAATCATTGTTCTGAGATCAAACAGATTCCACGGTCTCATTTCTTCTCCTAGAAGCCATCATCCATTCCCGGCGCTGCGGATACTTGACATATCCCATAACAACTTTTACGGGAGTTTGCCAGGAAATTACTTTGCTAATTGGAGTTCACCTTTGCTTAAGATCCCTAGAGCTGATTATCCCTGGCTTAAGTACACAGGAGAACAGCACTCTACGTATACCCCGGAGTATTACCCTTCCATTTATATGAGAAACAAAGGATTAAATATGGAGCTGGAAAAGATCCCAGAGGCATTCACAGCAATTGCTATCTCTGGGAACAGGCTTGGAGGGGAGATTCCAGAATCCGTAGGTCTCTTGAAGTCGTTGATTATGTTGGATTTATCTAACAACAGTTTCACAGGTCATCTTCCATCGTCTTTGGCCAACCTCAAACAACTTGAGTCACTTGATCTTTCTCAAAACCAACTTTCTGGAGAAATTCCTCAGGAGCTAAGAGTCCTCACCTTCTTGGCTTACCTTAACGTTTCGCATAACAAACTCACTGGCCAAATACCGCAGAGTACACAGATTGTAGGGCAACCTAAAGCCTCCTTTGAAGGGAATATGGGTCTTTGTGGTCTTCCTCTTCAAGAATCTTGCTTCAGGGACAATGTACCAACATCAACACCGCAGACGCCAGAAAAAGTGTTGAACTGGGAAGCAGCAGCAATAGGCTATGGACCCGGAGTGTTGTTTGGACTAGCAATCGGACAAGCCCTTGCTTTATACAAACCAATGCTGTTCTATAAGTTGTTTCGCCTTTAATAAACGAACAACACAACTTTTGTATTTTTTTTTTCCAGCTATATATTTTTGTGGAAGAAGTTTGAAAGTGACCTGTCAAGGGGTGGGTAGACTTCGTTACCGGTGTTATTCTCCACATGCACCTCTACTAATTTGCAAGATGGGGTTCCAACAGAGAGCTGCTGAGGGTTCAATGCCTATCTGGATCATCAAAATCAATTTTAAAATATTTAATTACTGAATTTAGACATTTGATCAACTGTTTTGGCAACAAAAAAATATAGTTATGATGTTAGGTACATAACACATAGTACATATTATCAATTAATCATAAGATTTGTGTAAGTAATGAATGATATATTGATATTGTCCAATAATATATGTGTAGATGCGTGATCATCTGATGGCGTTAGGTTTGGTATACAATCATCATTTACTTTATTCTATCATCAATTGGGCTCATATACCTTCCTAAACTAACAAAGTAACAGGAAACTAAAACTGGATTTGGCTTTGCTTTAACAATAACTTTAAATCCATTTGGTTAACATATACACTATAATATCTATTTGGCCTGGACCTGTGTCTTTTACTCTCCAAACCATCTACAGTTCAGCAGTATTCATCTTTTATATATTAAAAAATACAAATCCAATAATAAACCATGATGTTGCTGTAGCAAGTTGCTATAAATTAAGCAAACTTTGACCTTTTCACTTTATTCTCATTCTGCTTTTGTCTTGGTAAACAAACTATAAAAAAGCAGAACCTCATCACAATCTCTCAACACACAGAACTTCAAACATCAATCAAAGCCTTATACTCTCTTCTAAAGAAAAAATCAAATGGATGACATATCAGTGGGCAAAAGCAACCATGGAAACGTTGTTGTACTAAACATCCAAGCTTCTCCTGTTTCAAAAACTTCACTTCCTTCTTCTCCTCCCAAATATCCACCATTGTTATCTGTCCACTTCTTGCAAAAGGTGAGTTCTTTTTTCAAAACCCATTGAGGAAAAACTGCTTAATTCACACTTCTTCTTCTTCTTCTTCTCCGTACCCTTTTTGATGTTTTCTTGTTCACTTAATCTGCAGCTTATAGCAGAACTCGTGGGAACTTACTACTTGATATTTGCGGGTTGTGCCGCTATTGCCGTGAACGCTCAACACAACAATGTAGTGACTCTTGTGGGCATTGCAGTCGTTTGGGGTCTAGTGGTAATGGTTCTTGTTTACTCTCTCGGCCACATCTCTGCACACTTCAATCCGGCTGTCACCATAGCCTTAGCATCTTGCAAGAGATTCCCTCTGTATCAACTCCCAGCATACTTAACTGTTCAAGTCATCGGATCAACATTGGCTTCTGCGACTCTGCGTATTCTGTTTGACCTAAACAATGACGTGTGCAGCAAGAAACACGATGTCTTCCTAGGATCATCTCCTTCTGGGACTGATCTTCAAGCATTCGTGATGGAGTTCATCATCACCGGCTTCCTTATGATAGTTGTTTGTGCCTTCACTACCTCCAAGAGAACAGTAAGTGATCAGCAAACAGAAACACTATACACATTTCTTGATTAGGTTTTCAATCTTAACATAATATGAATCTTGCAGACCAAGGAACTAGAGGGGTTAATCATCGGTGCAACGGTCACCCTGAATGTTATCTTTGCCGGGTAATTTTCACTTTTCTCTTCCAATCTATGTAAGCTTAACTCTCTCTTTAGCCAACCAATCCAATATTTCATTTAACAGAGAGGTATCAGGAGCATCAATGAATCCAGCAAGAAGCCTAGGGCCTGCACTTGTGTGGGGATGTTACAAAGGGATTTGGATTTACTTGCTGGCTCCAACACTTGGAGCTGTCTCTGCGGCCTTGATTCATAAACTGTTACCGGCTACACAGAAAGCAAACTCTGAGTTCTCCAAGACAGGATCTTCTCATAAACGAGTTACTGATCTTCCTTTGTGATGATTGTAGATAAATATTTAAGGTTAATCCTGTTCTTGTATCTTTGTTCAATGGCTTGAATTGTAAGTAATCATTATCAGTATACATATATACTCGGACAGCAACTACTATTCGATTCAAGTAAGAACTGCAGACTGCAACATTCTAATTTTGACAAATCAAAGCGAGCGAAAAATCCTTGAATGCAGAGAGGTACCTTGCCAAGAAAGCATGAGAATGTCAAACAAAACCTAAAGAAGTTTTTTTTTTTATAGTCTCAACTAGAACCCTAGTTGCTTACCTGTTCAATTATGAGGGAGTAGACATCAACGAATATGGCAAAGCAGCCTCCAGAAGCATATGTGCCTCTGATCTTCCCGGTTTATTCAAGCACATGAGGTTTTGTGCAACTTGATAGAAAAAAAAAACTAACTATGATAGCTTAAAGAGGAGACAACACAATTTCCCAAAAACAGCTTGAATCTAAAAGTCAACTCTTGAGAAGATCGAAAGTTAATGGATAAATTGTGCAACTACTCCACTTGTTCCACAAAAAAAAAATTATGGTAAAATCTTCAGTCTGAAGTTTTCTTTATTTCCATTCTACCTTCAAAACAGCCCCTACGGACTCTATTTATTAAACAAATAACCCCATGTTTATAAAATTGTAACTAAAGAGTTCACAAATCTAATATTAATACAGGCACATTACAAAACATAAGACTATAAAAGGGAAAACCGACAAACTCCAAAGTTCTGCGCTCAAATTACAAACCAAATATAAAAGCACGGTCTATTTTGCAATAACAAAAGGCGCTAACTATAGAATACTAGCAGACAAAAAATAGACCGTCGTCCGGTTTAGCAACAATCCCATGTCTACACACTGAATTTCCTTCTAAATGTTTTTGGGACATCTGTTTTTTAGAGCAAAAAAATGGTAACTATGTCCCTTTATACTAATTTATACTACTTTATGTCCTATTAGACTAATTTTTTCCAAAATGGCAGTAATGCCCTTAAAATTGTAAATTTTTTAAAAAGATATATATTGAGTTCGACAAGGGGGATCGATCGATCCCACTTTACAAGTTATAGTGGATCGATCGATCCCGATCATTATTCAGAACAAAAAAAAACGCGAAATATATACTGATCGACCGGGTCCATTTCACTCGATCGGCGAAGGTCGATTTACACAGATCGACCGATCTGTAAGAATAGATCGATCGATCCCGTGCCGAGGAAAGAATCCCAAATCGATTTTTTTGGTTTTGTATGATTATCCGTAGAATACAACTAATATGTAGAAATCAGTTGTATTCCTTTTTCGTTTTTTTTTTAAAAAAAAAATCGATTTTTTAAAAAAATATAAAAGTGAATATTCTCAAATATTTTGTTTCCATATTTTTAGGAACTGATTTCTTATCCGTAGAATACAACTAATATGTAGAAATCAGTTTCTACAGTTTTTTAGAATTATAGTAATGTTTAGAATTTGATTTCTACATGTTTTAGATTTATAGTAAATCTGTAGAAGTCGGTTTCTACATGTTTTAGAATTAGATTAATGTGTAGATTTCGATTTCTAAGAATTTTAGAATAGTAGGTTAAGCGCGGAATGTGCATTCTACATATTTGTAGAATATACTCCTATTTACGTAGATCACGTATTCTAAACATTGTAGATTCAATGAAAAAAATAGATTTCGTTTTCTACTTCGTAGAATGTCATTTCTATTTTTTTTAGAACATAATCTGAAATTTATAATTTTAACTTTTTTATAACTGGAAAATATACCATTAAGTTCATATAGATATTTTAACAAATGTTACTATTTTTCCAAATTTTTTTTGTTTGTAAAACTATTTATTAAAATTATTTTCATAAATATTAAAGGGTATTATAGGAAAATATGACACAAAATATAGATTAGTCTAAAGGGACATAATTACTATTTTTTTGCTCTAAAAAAACAGTTTTCCCAATGTTTTTTTACCTGGAGAGAATCATAATGTCTGAAAGATCCATCATTCAGTTACTGTGCAGATGCTCCTGCACAAACACATAGTAAAACAAGAAATTATCATCTCTTAATTGGTGTAACAAGTTCAATACTTTGTATCATTTTCTTGTGTTTGGGAGTTCACTTTTGGAGGCGATGTGTCAGAGATGAAACAAGAGGAGATAGAGGTACTGTTTCACTTTGAGGCAACTTAGAACCGCCACAAACAACTTTGACCAAGCCAACAAGATTGGAGAAGGTGGCTTTGGATCTGTGTTCAAGGTACAAAACATAATCTCAAAGATGTAAAAAAAATTTGAGCAGTAATCTTATAGAAACTCAATGTAAAGAAGGTAATGTTAGCTAGAGAGAATTTTTTTTTTAAATATAGGGAAAGCTAGCAGCATCCACATCTTGTTAAACTTTATGGATGCTGTGCTGAGAAAAACCATCTCCTTGTTTATGAATACATGGAAAACAATTGTCTCTCTAGTGTATTGTTTGGTAAGATTCAGTTATTTGCTCAACTCTAGTTTTGTAATAGATCAAAAGTGGTTTCATTAGATCTCTGTTGACTCCTTTCCCAGGAAAGAATAGTCAGAGGCTTGAGTGGAAAACAAGGCAGAATATATGCATAGGAATAGCGAAAGGACTAATGTTTCTTCATGAGGAGTCAATGGTTAAGATCATTCACAGAGATATCAAAGGAACCATTGTAATATTAGATAAGGACCTTAACGCTAAGATATCGGATTTCGGATTGGCTAGACTGCACGAAGATGAGAAGAGTCACATTAGCACCTGAGTTGCAGGAACAATGTAAGGTTTATATAAAGAAAGATATGATATGTTTCAAAACTAACAGTGGTTCTGGTTTGCAGTGGATATATGGCTACTGAATATGCAATGAGAGGTTATCTAACAGAAAGGCTGATGTGTATAGCTTTGGCATTGTGGCAATGGAGATTGTTAGCGGAAAGAGCAATGCAAATTCCACACCTGAACCAGAGCTTGTGGCCTGGTGGTGATTAACTTGAGGGCAAAAGCCCAATAAGGTGAAGTCACCAGTATTACTATTCGAGTTCCGGCCACTGGAAAATTAACTTTTTGGCATCGCCAGAGACAGAGAACCGACACGTGGAAACACGTGAATAGTTTGGACAACTTCTGTGGGACAGGATATCCCTGTATAATTCAAAAAAAATTACACACCTGAACATGAATCTTGTGTTGGACTTATAGATTGGGTACTGACAAACTTTGTCTAAGAGACACATATAATTGGTTGCTCATTGTTTAGTACGAGCTTCTCTTCCTTCTTTTACTCCTTCATGGTGTTTTTACAAAAAAAATTCTAGGCTTTCTTGCTGCACAAGAAAGGAGATTTTGCAGGAATAATAGATCCAGAGCTAGAGGGCAAATTAGATATAGCTGAGGCAGACAGAATGATCAAAGTTGGGCTTCTTTGCACAAACATGTCTCAGACACTAAGACCAAATATGTCGGAAGTTGTGAAGATGCTACAAGGAGAGACTGAGATAAAACAGAGCATCTCGGACCTAGTGTGTACGGAGATGACTTGCAGTTCAAGGAAACATTAGAGACAGGGATGTCACCGTTTCCTTCAGATTATGCCATGTCTGTTACATCGTCTTCTCCATCTTCTTACTATCTATATCCACGTGGGCCTGAATCCATTGTTGTGGATAGAAGCCTAGTTTCATCTCCTTCTGCGTTTGCATAAGATATCTCTACAAATTTTCTTTGATTCATGTATTGATATACTCAACTTATATCCAACCTATATAATATACTATAATTTTTCTGGATATTATATAAGTGAAAGAAGGAAGAAAATCTCCAACAAGCTGAGTAAATCACAAACACTTTTAATTTTTATTTATTGATGTCAATAAAATATGGTTCTAATGATCTCCAACTTATGAAGAATATATATAAATATTGTCATTTTCAACATATATATATAGCTTTCAGAATACAAGAATTGTCCCATTCTCGGTTGTAAAATTCTTCACACCAGAAGAAGATTCAACTCTGCTTGTAGCTTTCTTGACCTATCAATAAACGACAAACATTATAAATCATAATCTCAGTCGTCATAGTCACAAGGCATAGTAACCAAATATCAGTATAGATTAAGAACAATCTATTGTTAAATTACAGTACAGCTTCTTACTTACCTCTTCATCCCAATTTGTAAGAAAGGTGATGATGGAGAGACATACACCTTGAACGATGAGTGCACATATAATTCCCAGCCAAAGCCCCTTAAATATTACAACATTTTAGTTATATAGAGCTAACTTTGTAACCGTTCAATCTTAGAGAAAGTTAGGGATGAGCAAACAGAGATTCAGAGTTAGGCTATTTAATTTACCCGACCACCCAAGTGAAAGTGAAAACCAAGTAACAATCCCACAGGAATTCCTACAAGATAATATGATCCAAGATTCACAACAGCTCCTATCTTCTGCCATCCACATCCTCTAGCAACCCCTTTCAACCATTAATAAAAAATAACAAACCAAATATTAAGCATGACAAGTAATAACGGTGCTTGTAAGGTGGTTTGCCTTGCAAAAAAAAAAAAAAATGTTTGCGTTTGAGTGAAGCATATAAGTGACCTGAAAGAACACTTTGGAAGCTGTCTAGGCAATGGCCTAAGGCAAGAATCGGCAACATCGAGGCTACAAAGTTGACTACTTCTGGGTCACTACTGTATGCGAATCCCCATATCTTCCTTATCAATATCAATACGGAACCAACTAGTATGCTCTCTAAGATTGCGATGCTCAAGACCACACGAACCGCAAGCTTAGCCACTTTGGGATTCCCTCCTCCTAATTCATTTGACACCCTTGTGCTATGGATTAAAGGACAATTTAACAAATAAAGTTACATATGGTTATATTAAGTCTTGATGCAGTCATATATAAGGTTTGTACTGACCTTGCGGCGCCACTGAGGCCAAATGGGATCATCCATATTGTTCCTGATGTATTAAGGCTGCAAAAACTTTCTTACTAAATCCACTCATAAACAATAACTAAACTTATTACATATGAGAAGAGTATTATAATATATTCTGATTAGTTGGGTATCTCATCAATCATCACTGACGAAGATATATATGATTTCGAGACATTTATAATTATTTGCCTTTAGAAAGTAGATATACTATTTATGTTCCTACACATGTTATTTGTAATATAAAAAGATGTAAGCTTAACAGAATACAGTAATATATGTTTTGGTATTTGTGTTACAATTCATAAACCCTATATTGATTGATCCTTACCAGATTGATAGGACAGAAGTTTCTAAAACCGGGTTGGGAAGAAGTCCGGACGAGAGAACCATAAATTCAAAGGACCACATCTCTAGGCTGCTCAAACAACATCACCGAAAATAAAGATGCTTTAAATGGATTCTAAGTTAAGAAATAAAGTTGAGCAAGAACTACCAAATCTCAACATTATACAAAACTTTGTTTCCCAAGTTGCTTCCGATAAATGATTAATATAGACATCTGGTCGTTGGACTTACCAGACCATAAGTGCAGAAGGAATAGCAAGCTTCATAAAAGGGATGATATCGCGTAGAGCCTCCTTAGAGAAACCGGTCCAGGTGAGTGAGCAAGAAGGAGAATACTTGACGTAACACGACAATAGGATGACATTAAGCCAATACGAGATAGCATTGGCCACAGCAGCTCCTCTAAACCCTAAACCAGATTTCAACACCAAGGCCCAACAGAGGATCACATGAAGACAAGTGGTGACTCCAGAACACAAAACCACGGGAAACACATTGTTCTGCGCCTGCAAGAACCTGTTGAGACATTGGAGAAGACCGTAGGCGAAGATGCTAGGGATCATGAACTTGGCGTAGGAGCCAGAGAGGTGTGCAATGGATTTGTCTTGGCCGAAGAAGAGTAGGAAGTGCTCTGTGTTGGCCCAAATGATGGAGAGAGGAATAGAGTAGAGTGTAAGAACAAGCATTGCTCTTTGCATCTGTATGCCTAGCATTCCGTACAGCTTTGCTCCGTAGGATTGGCCACAGACTGTGTCCAACGCACTTGCTGTTCCCATCTGTTCAGAAGAGTTTTTTTCTTTATGATTAGATTTTGCTTTCTTGCTTCACAAGTAAGCGGTCAACGAAAGTTTTAGATATCATCCAATCTAAAAAGTTTCGAGATCATTTACCGTTCAATGTATGGCATATGTTAAAAAGAAAAATAAAATAAAATATTTAAGCAAAGCAGAGAACGCCTTTGATTCTTTATTTTTGGCGTTTTTGCTTTTCTCCTTAAAGTGACAAAATATTATTGTTTTTGTAGCAGCATAATAAGACAATCTATTTTACCAAAAAAAAAAACTAAAAAAATAATAATAATAAGACAATCTAATATGCATACGCAACTTGGAAATTCAGACAAGGTGGCTTGGGGGCCTATTGGAAATAGAATTTGTATGGAGTTTGAAAATTCTAAGAGTTAATAGATTTTTAAAAGTTAAGTAGATTTGATGAATTCTTACCCAAAGTATTGTATAAATTGTCATTGATTATTATAGATTTTCATATATACTTTTCTTTCCAAACTTATCTTTCTATTATTTTTTTTTTTTTAAATTCTTTCATAAAATAGAACTATTTGAAAATTAAATAATAATTTTGGTTTTTTAATATTTTGACATTTTGATTTGGCTTGTTTGATTTTTGTTTTTAAGTTTTTAAGATCAACCTATGAATTTTCTCATGATTTTATTTTAATATCAAATAGTTATATTTCATGAAAGATTTTTTTTTAAATTGTTATTTTTAATATTTTCTTTTATTTTTAGTTTTCTTTTTACAATTATCTTTGACTTGACAATAAAAATGTAAAAAAAATCTTGTTGTGTTTGTGTATTTGTGTTTTGTTACATAGATTTTGAGAATCCTATGACTATACGTGATATTTGTAAAGTTGAGTGTTATGAATAAAACTAGAGAGAATTTATGTCCCAATAACAAAAGAGTTTAATAGAATTACAAAGTCAATAAAAACTAAACTTTTTGAATAACATAAGATTTTCATAGAATTTAAAAGTCCACAAACCAATAACAATGGATTCTAATAAGATTTTAAGAATTCATAAACCAATAACAATGAAATCTCTAAATTTTAAAATTCGTTCAAAATTTAACTCTCAATAACCTTAGTGTCTCCTGATAATATGCTTAGTAGCTGAGCTATACATTTTCTATTTTCTATGTACGTTTTCTTTTATAAATCCATTTCGGGTATATGTTGAAAGAAGCCTTGGGCTAATTTTTTATGGGAAAATTGAAAATTCTCCCATAAAAATTTAGCCCAAGGCAATTCTCGAGAACATCAGGTGGCCTAGCGGCAATACTGAATGTTTCTCACACACGACTACCTGAGGTCGCCAGTTCGATATTCGGGGATAGCGGGGTGGAACTGGGTTAGCTAAAAAACCCCTGCGTCAGGTGGGCTACGGCCAGTACTGAACGTGGGATACGGTTTCTGGCGAGGTGGCCCTTCGGGGTGAGCCCAGTCACTATAAAAAGTTCAACCTATACAGTTTACTGGTCTGGTGGTATAGGAACATCGGCTGAGGTGCCCGCCATCACGACTTCGAGCCCCGGCCACAGCGGATTTAACATCCCTTCCGTTGGGGTGCTGGACCCTCTACGGGGGATAGTTGGGAATGTGGCTGCCCAGATACCAGAGTTATCAAAAAAAAAAAAAAAAAAAAATTGAAAATTCTGAGAAAATACTTAACCTAATATTTGTTACAATATATATATTATATATTTTCATTTTTGAAATGTTACACAATATAACATAACAGTTGATTAATACTTAAATATTTAAAAATTATAAATTTTATCCATTTGGTGTACGTCATTATTTGAAATATTCAGTTTTATAACTTTTATTTTTTTATTGCAAGAATTTGTGAGTTCGAACCCATATTTTGAGTCAGAAACAAGTACCGATTGCTAAATTTTCTTTCAGCAACCGAGATTCGAAGATGTAACTTTTACCCTCGAGTGTTTCACCAATCAGACTAACAGTTTCGGATTACTCATATATTTTCAAATACCAAAAATAATTTTATTTACTATTGTAGATGACAAAAGAAAATTGTTTATTTCACTCTCTCAAACTCGTGACTGATCCAGGAAGAAGCTAGATAATGAGACCCTAAAAGTTCCAATTATGGGAAAATGCCAAATCCTATACTGTAGCAAACTCAAATTATTGAAAATGAAATATCTCCCGAATTAAAAAAACTAACTAGATTTTGATCCGCGCTTTAAAAGCGCGGAATTTATTTTCTTTTAAAATTTTAGTCAACATTTGTTAATTATAGTATTATGTATTTTTATATAAAGTAATCTTATATATTGTATATATTTGTTATGTATTTTTATAATTTGTATATATTCGTTACATATTTTTATGTATTTAAGTATATATTTGTTACGTATTTTTATAATTTTTAGTATAATTCCGTTCAAATAATTTATCTAACTAAAGAAAAGGAAAAACTATAACTACATGTGTTTAAACTTAATAACTAGATTTGGACCCGCACAACCGTGCGGATATTAATTTTCATGTTTATATATATTTTACATAATTAGAATATATTTTTTAAGTTACTTATATATTTAAATGTTTATATATAATTATTTTAAATATAACAATTTGATAGTTTTCATGCTGTAAGTTAATTGATTATTTCAAATCATCACATATATTTGAAATTTTTTATTATATATATTTTAAAATCATTTTTTATTCAATTATTATGATCCTGATCCGTAATTCAAAGCGCTAGATTTCCTTTATCAATATTTTTTATGTTTATTCTTTTCATTTTATAAAAGATAACTGAGTGTATATATATATATATATATTAATGTATAATAATATTAATTTTATTACTAATTACAAAATTAGTAAAAATATTTATATACAATTTTTGATAATTAAGATATTGTTATAATGTTTTTCAACACATTTGTTAAAAAAAAAAAATATATTTATTTATATTTTAAATTAAAAGATATCAAATTATATTATGATTTAAGTAGTTAAAAGATTATATATTAGCATTAATGAAATACATTTAATAAAAAAATTTAAATGATGATCCAAATAAAAATATCACACATGAATCAAGGTGAGTTTGTTAACCAATCCGAATTTTTAGGAGTCGATGTTATATTAGGAATGATATATTATTAATCCATATTATTAGTAATAAATGAATGATAACTGATTTCTAGTGAGGGTCTATTTTTAAAAAAAAATCACACATGAATCAAGGTTGTGAATTTTGTTTTAATATATAAGATTATCAAATACATGTGTTTTAAAGATATGGCAATATAGCAAACCAACTAAAATAATAAATTGATCTATATTTGCGGGCAATATAATAGATCTGGTTATTAAGCCAGTAAACCAGAAATAAATTTAGTGCCATACAATTAAAACAATTTCATATGGTCAAATTTCAATATATATAAAACGTATGAATATTTATGTTTTTACCGGTGACATCTTTACCCATCATATGGATATGGTCAATTTCAATATACTGAGTTCTAAAAAAAATATGCATGGTTAATTATTTTCTATGTTAGTTGACTTGGAACATGAAACCATAAATATATATATATATATATATATATATATATATATATTTCGTGAAGAGAATAGGTTAATGGTGTTATATTAATTGAACTAAAGATATTAGTATTAAAGCTTATTTTTGATTGGTTGAATTTAAAAGTGGCGAAAATAAGTAAAACAATTCTAATAAAGAATTGGCATACTATTGTAATTAACTCAAAACTCAAGGATAAAATCCTAGTAAGGATTCTATTATAATAATATAGATTATTTTTTTAGTCGGAATGATCTTTGACTAAAAAAAATACTTTTCAGTTTTGAGAACCCAAATAAACGTTTATGAAATACCTTCAAATTATAAACCCAAATTTTAGAGTTTAATGATTTTCTGTTAGTTATTAATTTTATATTTATTAACAATTTGTATTCAATTGCTGCGGAGTGAGTAAAATTAGTTTCTTACCAAAATAAAATAGATCTTTAAGGATAAAGCCGAATTTTCCAGATTATAGTATCTACAAAATGTGTGAAATTTATAATTTTTAAATGTTGGAGTATTAATATGATATACTAAAAAAATAAGTCAAGACGTTATATATTTTGTAGCAAGTGAAAGTTAGGTCAGATGTTTTTAAAAAAATTCCCATCTTTTAAAGACTTAAATACAACCAAGTTTCAGAGGCAGAATAATTTTTACTGTAAATTTAAAATGAGTAAATTATCATACTTGCTTAATTAAGCAGATTACTAATTTTTAAATATACAACATAAGGTTCTAAAACTAGTTTTCACCTTTTAGGCTTTAGATACCCGATATGTTTCATTTTTTTAGATTGCTCAGCCGATGAATATATTTTTAACGGCAACCTCTTTTGATGACTATCGTTTTTTTAATGCCAAATAAGAATATCATTAAAGGTAAAAGAAATGAAGTATGCACATATATACGTATAGACGTATAGTCATAGAAAGAGTAGTAAGAGAGAAAAAGGATCTGACGAGGAAGGTGAAGCCGGTGACTGAAGCGAATGAGGTGGCAACGGCAGCGGCAGAGAGAGGAAGAGAGCCAAGATGTCCGACGAACATAACCGATATTACTTGAAGACAAAACTGAAGTAGACTCACTGCTATTAGTGGTCCAGCAAGCCATAGCTGCTTCTTCACTTCCTCCTTTATTCCACTACTCTTCTGCTCAATGAGAGGCCACGACAACACATCGTTACTCTCCTTCTTCATTATCGATCGGCTGCAAAGAATGTGTGCACTCAAGAGAGAGAGAGAGCAAAGTAACAAACTCTTTGATCCCTGTCTTTTGGGGATTCGTGTTGTGTTCAGTATCTCTCTACTGATCTGTGGAGATAGATTAGTGTATTTATATTCTTTTAAGGATATAGAGACAAGTACATGTGACCTATGTGCCTACCTACGTGTCTCCAATACAGTGGAAAGTTGAACCATCCGAAAAAGTTTTGATAGGGAGATCAGAGATGAATGAACCCATCTCAATGTATTATTGGTCCCTTAATTGGTGGGGGATCTTTTAGATAGCAAAGTATAGATGGTTTTTTTCTTTTTAGGTTGGTGAAAATATCAAGTTGTGATAGAAATGTAAGATGTCTCTTATACGTTAATAAAAACTATAAAATACGGAAGATTTCCGTATTTCATGCATCATTAGTTCAATACAAGAAATCAGCCATTAGTGATGTACTAATCCGGTTCTTATATTTGTTAATGTGATATTATGATAAATCAATCTGAATCAATCCCCGATCTCTAATGTGCTTTTGAAAAACTTATAATCTCTCTAAATTTTTTTAAAAAAAAAGTGTTATTTCAAAAGAGTATCATTATTCTACGTTTTCAATGCAGTTTTACATATTAAATCTATTTTTATCCTTTTGAATAAATAATATATAGATTTTTTATTTAAATTATTTTCGTTTAGTAATTAATATTTTTTATTTAAATTATTTTCATTTAGTAATCTTACATTAAATAAGAAAATATTAGTATATTTTACAAAAAAAATAATCTATGTAAAACATGTCAAAGTGAAACTTTTTAAAGAAATGGAGGGAGTATAACAATTGTCAATGCTGATGCACTTAGAATTGTCTCAGATCCATAAATGGCAATTAGGAAGGGTGTGTAACAGGCATGGGGCATCCGGGGTCCCAATCGGGTTTCGGTTTTATCCAATCGGGTCTTGGTTTTTCGGGTTTATCAAAAGCAGCCTCATTCGGATTATATGAAAGTTCAGTTCGGGACCGGTTCGGGTTCTCTCGGGTTCTGGTCGGGGTTGGTAAATTTTCAAAGAACCGGTACAACCCGATGTACTTTTAGGTTCGGGTTCCAGTCGGTTCTTTGGTTTAAAAGTACGTAATTTGTATTTACTTTGTAACCAAAACATAAGTAAAATCGGTTCTTCGGTTTTAAAATACTTGATTTATATATATTTGTAAGTAAAATTGATTCAAAAATAAGAAAGAAACATCAAACTCGATCATTCAAAATCAAACGAAAGGTAAACATAGTTATTGATAGAAAGAAAACCAAATAAAAGAAAGTATAAAACAAAAATCAAGTTCTCATAAAATGAGAAACGTTATACAATGAAAACAAAACCAAAATCTAAAAACTTCAAGCTTCAACCTCCAACTTCAACCATCAACCATCAACCTTAATGTAATAGATAATTATTTTAGATGTTCAATAATTTCTTAGTGTATTTTAGATACATATTAGAAATTAAGATCATGTTTGGTACAAGCTATTTTGGGGGATTTTGAATCTTTCGGGTTTTATCGGGTACCCATTTAGGTTCGGGTTCGGTTCGGATAATACTCATAACCCAAAATACCATAAAACAAGATTTAATCGGTATTTACGCCGAGTTCGGATCGGGTTCGGTTTATTTGCCAGCTCTAGTGTGTATCGAATATATTCAAAAAACGTCTTAAATAAAAAATGTGTGCCCGCCAGAAATATTAGCATTATGCAATGTCCACAAAGGAATAAAAGATTTCCTAAGACACCAAGGACAGCCGAAAGATTTCTTATTTATTCATGTATACATTATTTGTTTCTTTCATCTTCTAGTACAAGAACTAACTTACACTGTCTTAAAAAGAATTGACATCTGAACAAACTTTGGGACAGTGGCGAGGATTGAATTTGATAAGCGTGCTTTCTTTTATTGCGTGTTTCCGTCTCTGTCTCTCGACTCTTAACTAATACTTATTAAACTTGAAAGAAACATGGTGGGATACATTAGGAGTTAGGACATAGTTTCAGGAGCAAAACCTGTTTAATCTCTATTATAAAAAAGCACAAGACAAAGAGACGGATTGGATCTCATGAGTCATGACACCTGTAAGAAAAAGAATACTTAGAAAAAAACAATTAAACCATCAACAAAGATTAGGGAAATGCATTGGCAATCCACAAGTCGTGGACGAAGAAATCAAAGAGACGTGAGAACCGTGGTGGACGTGCACGTGGTTAAAGTTATTCGGTGCCAAACACATAAGTCAATAGAGCGAAAAATCTGATTGGTTCTGGTTCATCATATATTTCCCTTAGACCACCATTAGCGCACAACCGATCACGGACTCCCACGTATCAGTGGATCCCGCAAACAGTGCAAGCATCAGAAAAACAACGTTGCTTATTTTGGAATTGGAAGCATCGTAGCTTATACTGTTTTGTAGGGGATACACTTAAATCCCATGATAAGCATCCTGGCTTGTATTGTTCTGCAGATGCTCTTATGTAATCGTTTTTTAAAGCTTTATGACTTGGTTCTATGCAAGTTCTATGTAAAAATAAGGGTATTTGCACTCTCAATATACGCATTTATGCAAAATTAAAAATGTGCCAAAAATCACTATTACACACTGCACATGCCTCAAATTTGCCTTCTTCTGATCCAGCTCTGATCCACCACGTGGTCTACAACAATGCTTTTAAGGCAAATTGTTAATTTCATAATTTGTTTTGGTTTTCTAACAGATTCACTCGTAAAAATAAAATGTAATAAGAACAATGATATTCTGAAAATCAGTGCCATGCTAACCTTTTGTTATTTTTACTACAAGCGAGGACATAACAGATTCATCAAACTGGAATGCTTATATGTATATGAAGTTTATAATAACTTTGGAAAAAAAAAAAAATTCAAGATCTGATTAAAATTAACAAATGAACAAAATGGTATGTGAAGTTTCAGTCAAAAATGTGGTTTTGAATAATTATCTTAAAACATTGCGAGAAGCTTACTTGCTTTTCTTCTTCCCAGCCGATTTCTTCTTACCACTCCTGAACTTTTTGAACTTAGTAGTGGCAAGTGCTTCCGCAGCGCTCTTACCTTCCAACCTCTTCGTCAGCTTAACCACACTAGACATACCTCTGACTGCAACCGCCCTCTGATCTGGTCTACGGCTCATCATCTTACGGTCAAGTGGCCAATATGCATACGGTTCAAGCTTATCTTTCCTCTTAAGATCCCCACTTGCCTTTTTGCTTGCATACTCTTTCCCTGTGTAAGCGTATCCAGACTCTGATGTCTTTAACCTCTTCTGGTTCTTCCTCGATGTGTTTACAGAGAACCTGCTCTTGGCATCCGAATCTGCATCAGAGATTTCTTTTCTTTTGGATCTCTCTCCTTCGTAGATGATTAGCCGTCCTTCCGCATCAAACTCTGCTTCTTCATCCGAGTCAGCTTTCCGTTTTCTGCCAAGCTCGCTTGATCGAAGGGCTGATCTTGTTTTGTATCGGTCCATTAAGTCAAGCGGTTCATCATCTGACTCGTCAACTTCAAGATGACTCTGCCTCGGATGTTTTTTGGATGCTTTAGATTTCAATACAGAGGGAGCCTTGCTACGGCCATTCGACTCTGCATCCATGTAGTCTCCATCGCTGTCCTCGTCTTCATCCGCAAAATCAGAAAATATCTTGGTATCATTCCACCGGCTGGCCCTGGAAGACAAAAAATCAAGAACATGCATTACTTGACCACTCAGAAAGTCCTATGAGAGATTATCTGAAAGCTGAGTTGGGAAAGGTACTTTGATAGGGTTTCTTTTGAATGCTGAGATCTACTCATCTCAGAGCCAGCTGCATATTTCCTCTCTTTACGTTCCTTAACCTGAGATTAAAACCAAGGGAAGATGAATGGTATACATTACTCAGATAGTGACATCTAAACAACTTTGAAAACTGTTAGCAAACCTTTCGGATGTTTGTAAGGAGCTTCCTATGTTCCTCAGGCATCACAGACTTGACAGCCTCCGTGCCACATTTCTTGATGAGCATCTCCAACAAAAGCCTCACCTATTATACCAACATGACTTTCAAAATAGGACACGAAGCCGCAAATACAAATCCTAATATATATTATATATATACACAACTAGTATTGTATGCCTCCCAAAAAGCATACTACAGGAGAGGTATTTGAAACAAACCTTTGCTTTAAAAAGGTTTTTGGTTCCTTCTGGCCACTTAAGTAAGCCTTCAACAATGCTCTTTAAGTTTGCGTGTAGTCCTTCAACGGGTGATTTAGCCACCAACACCTTTAACAAACCTAAATTTGCCTGTTTTCCATAATAGTTTTGGTTCCAAGTTTCAGAAAGAGAAAATGGCTAACTTGCAGCAACATATTGTCGTGGCTTCTTTAAAGAAGATAGATAAACTCACTTTTGTGATTTCCTTATTTTTCCTCTGGAGGAGAAGAAATGTTGAAGGAAGCAAATTGTAAGCACTAGCTATGAGATCGGAGAACTCATATGTCAAACGAGCTACTCCCTTAACGGCAGCACTAATCATCTGAGGTTTTTCTCCCGCCAAGCAACCAACCACCTATGATGATTATAACAGAGGTAAACAACCAATCTTGACGAAAAAATGTTACAGTGGCTTGTTAAGATTAGATTAAACATACCATATTGAAGTAACCATGTAATTTCTCATTGTCTCCACCATTTTCCTCATCTGCGTATGCATGCCCAATCTGAACAAGCACGTCATAGGCTCTGCTTCTTGTTTTCTTATTTACCTGCAGAAACAGCAGAGATGTGAATAATGATTCTTGCACTATCATAGGTTAAACACAAACAGTTTCAAGCAATGCTTAGTACCTCCTTTAAAGCAAGTATAACTTCGGGTAGAAATGAAGAAACAATGTCCTTTCTCGCCTTTAGATCATCCTGTACGGGAAAATAAAACATCAGCATCTATATCCTTGAACAAGAAACCAAATGCATCTCTAATTAAAACCTACAGCTATATCGTAATATATTTGGTCAAAATACGCATAAAGCTATAAGGGCTAGTTTCTTACCGTCTTTGACGCATAAGCTAATAGGAAGTATAAGCAATCAAGTTTATGGCGCTTGGCAGAGACATGGCATATATTGTGCATCAGCTCAAGCAACTCCTCCAGGTTCTTTGAAACAAATCCATCAGAACTCTGGCAACAGAAAACATTTGTACTGAAGACATTAGTCAAGATCTATTTAAGAACGAAAGCTAAAGTTGTTGAAGGACCTAAATAGAATGGATCAGTGTATAGGGGTCACAACTTACTGTTAGTCATCTACTGTTTAACAAATGTGAGCAAGCATATAATATCTTGATGCTTAAGTGAGAAGTCAAATATTCACTAAATGAATCAATATACTTGACCTAGTCGAGCGTGGAAGCTTAGAGGCAAAGAAAGCAATACCTTCAAGATAACTGAAAGAACTTTGTACGCTTTCTTTTGAATTTGTCCCTTGGGATCCTGCAGTTTAAAGATCCACATTAGCATATACCACTCATCAACACAATTCACCAAACGCACCTTCGTGCAGAAGGATAAATCACAGCCACACCCAGAACAATGAATCATTCAATACAATAAATCAGTTTACAAACCTGCATTGCAGGCTTCAAAGAACTGAATACGGTATCTACTTCTTGACCATCCAAACCAGGTAAAAGAGAAACTAACAGATCAAACAACCTTGCCCTGGAATAAAAAGTAGACAATAATGTCAACTCTGGCTCAGTAGCGACTAAGAAAACCAGAAACACATTTGGAATTAACAGTACCTAAGGTTTGAAGAAGAATTTTTGTCTGCAGCATTATCCACGTCCATCCCACTAACAGGTCTTTCATCTTCTGCTATGGCAGTTTTCGTAGCCATTAAAAGCTCTCGCAGTGTCTTGAAAAGTAGCTTTGAAACAGTCTTTTTCTCCGCTATGGAAGCCAAATTCCCTATCGCAGACTGAAAGTAAGATAACAAGAATTAACAAATACTCTGATAAGCTCTCATAACGTTAAGGATATCTAATTAGAGAGGGACAGAGACCAATCACACAAGAAAAAAGAACAAACTTTGGTGACATTTTAATGAGCCCTTTAAGATTGTTAGTTACCTGAAGAGAACCGCCATCATCTTTGCCAGATTCATGAAATATTTTTGACAAAACATCCAATAACTTAGGAGCACACGACCGTATAACTTCCAAATTAGCTGCCGCACTGTGTGAATCATAACGAGCGATAGCTCGAACCAACGCAGGACTTGCATCATTGACAGGTACTTCCTTACCCTCCACAACTTTCTTATTTTGTTGAATCAGAATATTCAAACTGGTGCATATAATTCCACGGTTTTCAGCCTGCGTTTGAAGAGCTCCACACAATATTCTCCCCAGATCCTCAAAGCTCTCCGCAGTATCCACAGGATAATTACAAAATGAAGGGTAACAGAGCCCACAATGAGTATACGAGAGAATCCACACTCCTAGATGCTGCAGTAAGACCTTGTAGCTTGAGCTGCCATCAAAAACAATTAGCAACAACATTAGAGACAATGAAGATAAGAAAAAATTATAATTCGGGTAGAGATAAAAAAAAATTACCTGTTGAGCTTTCTGGCTCATTGTTTCTATCATTCTAAAAATAGTCTCCGTGAAGAAACTTAGCCGTCCTCCAACTGTGTACTGCTTCAGGATTGGGAAGAGCCAAACGTTTACCTCAGACAGATCACTCGCCTCAAGGTTTAAACGCACAATGTTTAGAAATGTTTCAGGTCGCATAGCACCAAGAGCTGATCCTACACACTCATGCAACTGGGGATCGCCAACAAAAAGATAACATCAGTAAGGAAAATACAAGATGTAGCTAAAATAAGTTCGGTCTAATACATGTTGCATCATCTTATATCCTAGAATCATTCATTTCTAACTAAAATGAAGGCACGCTCACATAACAAGTTCTGCATGTATATTTCTTGTACCAAATTTCTATACCAACAACATAAGAGCCACCACTAAGCGATACTGTCTTTCAATCACAAGTGACATAACTATTTCAAGTACTTATACTTATGTCTAGAACCTGAGCAGATGGTGATTAGGATCCAATACTATAACAGTACAGTTACCTGTTTCCTATAAGGAAAGCCTTCATCAGGTAAACCTTGCATATCTGATAAATCCTCGAGGGTCTTCCTCATAAAAAATGAAGATTCTTCCCCTGAAAATTTAAAGAAAGGCACATGAACAACTAAGCAAACAATTGCTCAAAATAACTCCCTGAAGTACAAAGAAACAAACAATACAGAGAATAACAAAAATTACCTAATTTATTGAACATGGTCGAAACAACTTGAAAAGCCATGTCCCAGACCGCATGGTACTTGTAATCAAGCAAGCTTTCAACCGTTGCACACAGTTTTTCAATAACTGTTGGACTAGACTTCTTTACATCCAAGTTTGAATTCCGGATTCCGTTGATGCCTTCCCTGATCAAGCTTTCATCAATGCATGAACATATTAAACTCTTCAACGCATCGGTTGCTGCAAAGATTGCCTCCTCATGATCAGACGCAATAATATCTGCCAAAGGGAAACACAAAGATCATCGCAACAATCAGATAAACCGCATTGACAAAACAAAAGCAGGAAGGAGCATAGATACAACAGCATACCTTTCAGACCATTGAACACACCAGGAAGCTTAACCACGCAAACATCTCTGTTCATAGAAAAAGCCCTCATCATCCCAACTTTCATCAAGCGTGCTGTGAAGGTCATGGCATCAGCAGATGTTTCCGGCGCCGAGAACAGTACAGCAGCATGATACAACACTTCGACCAGCGCCTCAGCCGGAACCTCGGATGTTGGATTGAGACAAAGTGCGTTTAAAGAGTCGATCACTGGCCTTGCTACGAATGCATCTCGCGTAACCATCAGCATCTTAAAGCCCTCAATCACATTAGCTATGTGTTTCTTCGACATCAGGGCCAAGCATTCTTTTAGAGTGCTGAGAAGGTAAAGCACTTGCTGTGCTCCTTCCGCAGAGCGCGCTTCTGACTTATGAGCGAGGTCTAGATGTTTCTGGAATGATTCTGCGATAGTTCCACTCACTGATTGACATGCCTTTGTACCACGAGTTTTCTCCAGGACATCACGGAGACACGAGTTTGCTAGCTTTCTTACCTTTCCATCTGAATGAGTTACAAGATTCAGCAAGATGCTGTGAGCTTCAGAGACTTCATTCCCCATCATGAGGAGATGAACTAAACACTTCAATGCTGAGATCAAGCACTCAGATGTAACTGATCTTAGACGCAGAACGCTGAGGACGAGACGCAAAGCCAAACCATTCCTCTTCAGTACTCCTGGTGAGACTTTAGGGAACACAAGGGAAAGGATGACAACATGTGGCTGGACTACATCCATAGGTGATTCAGCGTCTGCAGACAAGAGGCTGTCCAGGGAGCTGCACGTTGCGGCGAAGTAAGCCACGGGGGTCCGGCTATGGTTACCTTCCGCTAGAGCTTTTGATAGCTCGTCGATTACAGCGCAGAGGTGGTTATGGTCAGGTCGTTTGGATTGTGATAAGCGAGAGAGCATGAACTCCCCAAAGTCAGCGGAAAGAGGGAGGTCTGGTTCTGAGGGTGTGAGGCACAAGCCGGTTTCAATGTCGAGACATAATGAATCCATAACTAGGTTTCCGTTTTCCTCGACTATTCCAGGTGGAAATGTCTAAAATAAAAACCGGAACTATTAGGTTTGTTTGAGAAACAAGAAAAGACGGAACCTTTAATGCAACATCATGCGATTGTAACTAATCAAAAGCTAAAAACAATCTTCGTAAATGTTCAAGAGTAAGACTGAGGAGCTTCAGAGATTCTGATGATATGTGAAACAATAAAAGAGAGAACTTTATCATGCGATTGGAACTAATCAAAAGCTGAAAACAAACTTGGTAATTATCATTCATTACAAATGAAACTAATCATCGGAGCATGTAATGATCAAAACTCTACCAAAAAAAAATTGTAAGCTTTAAATGTGTGGTCTCAGAAAACATGAACTAAGCGAATAAAGCTTCGAACTTTAGACTGAACCCGAACGAAGAGAGAATTAGGAGGAGGAGAGAGTAAGGTTGGTCGAGATTCTAACCTGGATATAGCGAAGGAGAAGACCCTTCGTGGAGTTTGTTTCTGCTCGAAGATCGGTAAGTACAGAAGTCTGAATGTCTGATGTTGGCGGCAATGAAACGAGAAGCCTTTTAGGGTTCTCCCACGAAATTTAATCCACGGTTTAAGATTTAATCCAGTTTTGTAATTTTAAGGCGGTTTTGACCAAAAGATTGCGGTTTAACCGGTATTGCGGTTTAACCGGTATTGCGGTTTAACCGGTCCAACGGACCGATACGGTATCCATTTAAAAACATTGATTTATACGATTAACGTCCTTTTTCTTCATAGTTAATCCAGTATTAAAAACACTAAAGTAAATTCTTGAGTTGGTTGTATGTCTTTGGATTTACCGATAGATTAGTTATGTTTCTTATTCAGATTACTTTAACTAAGTCACAAATAATATATATGTCAAACTAGGGTCGGCCCCTAGGGCGGAATATTAGTGAATTTGTCTAATTTTATTGTGAATCTTTGATTTTAGATACCATTGTTTATATGGTAAATTAACTCTTAGACTTGCTAATTATGTTAACTTTTTTGGTTTTTTTTCTTTCTAATTTTGTAGTACTCTCATGATGGTGGCACTAATTATGGACGAATGAGATTATGTGATGAAGAAAGTGGCTTTTTGAAGTTGAGATATGTTGTTTAATAAAAATTGAGAAAAACTTGGACCAAACCCTCTCTAAGTGCTCCAACTTCTCTCTAAAAAGAGTTTTCAGATAACGATTCATGTTCGGTGCTGGTGGCTTTTGCCGCCGGTTACCATCTTCTTTTTTGTTTTTTGATGTAAATACTTCGATATGTATGATCGATCCTTCCCTTCGCTCGGCGAATCTCTCCTTCGCGTTGGCGACTTTTGTTGTGACGTTTTCAGTCTGAAGCGGAGCAAAACTTCATGGCTTTTCTCTTGTACTCCGATGAAGACTGAGTTTGAATAAAGTTATGGTCTTGTAGATCGGATTCAACTTTTTTCTCTCTTCGCGAGTTCATACAAAATCCCGATTGTTGGTATTTGGTTTATCTTCTTTAAAGGTTAAGCTCAGAACCTTTCTTCAAGAAATCAGTCTTAACCCGTTATAGTTTGCCGATGAAGGCCAAAGGGTTGGGCTTTCTAATTGGAAAGGGGATGAAGATGATGGACTAAAAGTCAGTTGCTTCAAAGGAGGTTCAGTAGAGTTTGGCGTTCTAATGTGAGCGGTCCAACTAAGGATCTACTTTGGGTTTTGATTGAGAAGTCCCCGTGTTATGAACCGGAGATGTAAGATTTACAAAGCATCAACATCGGCGGAAGGTGTAAGGGAGACTAGTAGTGAGTGCAAATCAAAGAAGATGGAAGTGTTGCAAGAACGTTGAAGAGTATGTCGGCGTTTTCAGCCTGAAACTTGACTGGCGGTGGAGCAAAAGCTTCTCCGATCTGCATGCTTCTTCTTTAACATGTGGATTGTGCTTAAGTTTTTGTATGACACGTCTTTTTCTTGTGTCCATATGTTTGTAAACTTTATTTGTACTCCTACTTCTGATAAGCTTTAATGAAAAGCTAAGTTGACAAAAAAAAAAAATATGTTGTTTAATAACATCAAGTTGTATTGTTCATATTATCAGATATCAATTGGTTGATGAGTGGATTTTGTTTTTATTATACTAATAATATATTTTATTAGTTATGTATGTTAACATATGTTGTAGCTAAATGATTGAAGATAATAAGTAACTGGTTGAATTTCACAGGAAGCAGACAAAATTTTATTATTGTTTATTAGTAGCATAGGTAGCATCTTTAGTTTATGTTGTTTGGGTGTCATGTTATTCTCGCCTTTGGAGTCTGTATAGTTGAAATGTAACATAGGATCGGAGTTCTTCTAGGAGTACTTTGTAAATGATTTCTTGATTTGATTCCAACACTTATCGCTCATATTTTCGTTATGATGCCACCCAAGTTTGTCGAGACATGTTTTTATTTAATGTGGTGCCTAGGTTATATGTATTAGAGTCACAAAATCCATGCTAATCTTTTTAGTATTGTCATGGAAAACAGTCTTATTTGCTTTCCACAGAGTGGGCTTTTTTGTTCACGGCGGATGAAGGACAGAAGGTTTAAGGGCTGTTCGTTTGGTTGCCGCAGGTACCGGCGGCAGCGGCAGCGTCAACATTCTGCGTCAACTCTTGTTCGTTTCGTTGACGCAGGAAACTGCGTCTGACGCCGCGTCCGAACGCCGCGTCCTGCGGCTGACGCCGATAAAATCTGCGGTCGCGATATAGTATGCGGCAGCGGCAGCTGCAGCGGCAGCGTCAGCGTCTGCGAAACGAACAACAACTGTCCTCATTGACGCTGCCGCTGACGCCGAGACCTGCGGCAACCAAACGAACAGGACTTTATTTACAACTTTATTCAGGACCCTCGAAGCCTCCTTATCTTTCGCGAAATAAATAAGACTTCGGTATTTTTGAAACACTTGGTATTTTTTTTGAAATTGTGTAATATTATCAATTAAAATGGTCAACCGAACGTTGACAAAAAAAAATTATCAACCAAACTACTAAGGAAACAAACAATGAGATAGTTCGCTGAAGGAAATATTTTATTGAAATTGTGTAGTATTATCAATTATGTTCGAGCTTATGCGATTTAAAATTTTTTTTCATCCTTGTAGTGCGAGGAAACTTCAACGATATAATTTTTAAAAACTTGTACATCAGCAAGAAAACCAATTTCAAATATCCAAATACTAAAAGCTCAAATACTCTGGAGACTATATTTAAATACCAATGCTATTATTTTTGTTTCAAAGTAAACGGAAGTATCGTTATTCTTTGGTGTTTCACTTGCAAATAAAAATTTTAAAATAAATTGAACGAAACATTTACTAAATAATAAACATTCAAAAATGTATAAGATGTAAGCCAAGAGGAGAAATCTTATGAGCAACTCTTTGGGACAGATTAAACTTTTCTTCTTCAGAGTTTAGTGTAGCTAAGTAAGAGATTTGATTGTACAAACTGAATGTAAATGTTGGTTACCTGGAAGCTGCAACACCAAAGGCTTTGAATCATCACGTGCAATGCATGTGAAGGACGAAAGCACTGTTGTAGCTTCTTGGAACAGTTAGAAAAGGACGTGTTCTCTGTTTGCATGCCCATGAACTTTCCATCGCAAAGAAACTCAGTTGACTGTTTCAATGAGGCAGCATTAATAAACAACCAGTAAATATTGTAGAGCACCTAAATAAATACATTTTGAAGGTATACCTGAAGTGGAGAAGTGAAAACATATTTATTGAGCTCAATGACCGTAAAAGTTCAATCTTGTTATCACCACAATACATCGAAGCAGTGGCGGTGTTCAGGCTCATATCGTTTGTTTTGCTGTAAATGATTTGTTCATAAAATCTATATATATATTATAAACAGGTTTTGCTTCAATCATATATTTTTTCAATCATATTTTCTCTCTAATTGATTTTGATTTCTTTATGATTGTTCGTCTTTGTTCACAACGCATACCGATAAAAGAAAAACAGATCTAAAATAGAGGCTGTGTCGTAAACCAGCCTAGAGTTTACAACTCTCTCCATATTTTTTTTTTTTACTCTCTCCATATTAGTTATTGAATAATGTAAAACCTGTTATAAAAAGAACTGGAATTTTATTGAATCGCGGAAATTTAAATAAAGCAAAATTTTATATCCGTAGGAAGAAGATAACACCGATAACAAGAGAGAATGTGTTATTAGAAGGAGAAGGGATGGATGTGTGTTACAAACGATCGAAACGATCGTTTATATAGAAATGAAAAAGTAAAGTTACTGTGCATGCATAGTGATAGTGGGCTCCACATGATTTATATTTACGTAACATGTCAAATTCGGTGCCGAAACTTTTGACATGTTCATAACACTCCCCCTTGGAGACCAGTGTCACTATCGCTTCTTGCTTAACGTCTACGTTACCTCGTTAAAAACTTTTCTAGGAAAACCCAATGGGAAAAACCATAGTAAGGTAAAAAGAGTACAACTACGTAAGCTCCCCCTCGAATGAGCAGTCAT
>NC_027751.1:9106077-9107865 GCF_000695525.1 Brassica oleracea var. oleracea
GATCGTGAAAACGTATCCTGTTTGCGATCGGGCTTTGTGTGGATCTGAAAGATATCCTGCATCTGCAAAACCAACCATTTGACCATTTGAATCTTTAGGGTAAAATAAGCCTAAATCAATAGTCCCTTGTAGGTAACGAAAGACATGTTTAATTCCATTCCAATGTCTTCGTGTTGGAGATGAGCTAAATCTTGCTAGAAGATTAACAGTGAATGATATATCAGGCCGTGTACAATTTGCAAGGTACATCAGCGCTCCAATTGCACTTAGATATGGTACTTCCGGACCAAGTATCTCTTCTTTCTCCTCAGGTGGTCTAAATGGATCACTTTCAATATTAAGTGACCTAACGACCATCGGGGTGCTAAGAGGAGTTGATTTATCCATGTTAAATCGTTTCAACACTCTTTTAGTGTATGTGGATTGATGCACAAATATACCATTTTGTGAATGTTCTATTTGTAGGCCAAGACAGTACTGTGTCTGTCCTAGATCTTTCATCTCCAATTCTCCTTTGAGATAGTCTGATGCCTTTTGTATTTCCTTTTGAGTTCCGATGATGTTAAGATCATCAACATATACCGTGATTATTACAAATCCGGATATTGTTTTCTTGATGAAAACACATGGGCATATAGGATCATTCACGTATCCTTCTTTTATTAGATGATCACTGAGACGATTATACCACATACGTCCAGATTGCTTTAACCCATATAATGATCTTTGCAATTTTATTGCACATAACTCTTTAGGTTTGGAACTTAATGCTTCTGGCATTTTAAATCCATCAGGAACTTGCATGTAGATGTCAGTATCTAATGATCCATATAGATAAGCTGTAACAACATCAATGAGACGCATCTCTAGATTTTTATCAGCTGCTAGACTCATCAGGAATCTAAATGTAATGGCATCCATAACTGGAGAATACGTTTCTTCATAATCGATTTCAGGCCTTTGAGAAAAACCTTGAGCCACTAGACGAGCTTTGTATCTCATAACCTCATTTTTCTCATTTCGTTTTCGAACGAAAACCCATTTGTACCCAACTGGTCTCACATCTGCAGGTGTGAGCACAATAGATCCAAATACTTCTCGTTTATTAAGCGAATCAAGTTGGGCTTGTATTGCATCTTTCCATTGTTCCCAATCATGTCTCTTTTGACATTCATAGACAGATGTTGGTTCTGGATCATCGACTTCTTCATTTATTTTACTTGACACAATATATGAGAAAGCATCATCAAGTTCATTTTGTTCATTTCTATTCCATATCCTTTAATTATGGATGTAGTTGATAGAGATTTCATGATTACTTTCCGACTCATGATGCTCAACTTTCTCAGTATCCTCATTATTTGTTTTTTCCAAAATACTTTCTGCTATTTTGGATGTGTCATTTATCTTGACATCCTTTGTTTTCTAGGATTTTTATTTTTAGAACCAACAGGTCTGCCACGCTGCAGGCGTGTTTTAGACTCTCGTGTATTGTCCGCTTTTCCTTTCTCATTTGATATTTTGATACAAGCAGGAGCATTCACGGCTGGTATATGAGATTTAGTTACCATCTTGGTATCCGCAAATGCATCAGGTAGCTGATTAGCTATACTCTGTAAATGCATGATTCGTCGAACTTCTAGTTCAGACTCCTTAGTAGGAGGGTCAAGATAAAGTAATGAAGGTACACTCCATTTGATGTCATTTTCTACATTTTTTGTTTTCTCTCCCTAGAACTGGGAATACTTTCTCATCAAAATGACAATCGGCGAAACGTGCCGTAAAAAC
>NC_027751.1:9108553-9108895 GCF_000695525.1 Brassica oleracea var. oleracea
GAGAAATATCTCTTTTGTCTCAGAATAGTGTGCGTTGTTCCACTATCTGGTGTGCATATTTCACGGATCCGTTTCTTGGATTTTGCTTCATTGGCATTCTGATCCATTTCTGAAATTGTCATAAATATTAATAAAAGAAAAACATAAAATTCATTCATATAATAATCATATAAGGAAACACACAATAAGCATACATTAAGATGACGTTAAAAACATCATTATTTGTTTAAAACAGGAAATGTAATAATTATACATGACAATACTGAAAACTATTCAATAGTCTTATTATACGCATTTTGGCTCTCTTCAGGAGTAATCTAGTCCAGCTCATTTGCGAAGTCG
>NC_027751.1:9108957-9119709 GCF_000695525.1 Brassica oleracea var. oleracea
TTTCGTGGACTCTTGATATAAAACTTACAGAGATGTGGAGGAGTACGATAGGTACGTGACCAATGTCCTTTACATCCACATCTGTAACACACTGTCCCACGCTTCTGGGTGGTATCCTCTTGTGTTTCTTTACCCTTTGAAACTTGTTCGGATCTAACCCACTTGTTAGATCCCTTCCATTTGAGATTGTAAGTTTTTCCACGTTTATTATTGAAACGGCGACCATAACCTCGGTTGGTCTGGTTCTTTTTTTCTGAATTTTCTACCGCCGTAGCATTCACTTCAGGAAATGCTTTGGCTCCCGTAGGTCGGGAATTGTGGTTTTTTTAAGAGCTCATTGTTCTTTTCAGCCAACATGAGCGCAACCATCAGTTCAGAAAATCTCGTGTACCCGCATTTTCTGTAAATTTCACGCAAGAAGTGAAGCTGTTTGTGGAAAGTGTTATATGTTTTATTCATCATTCTGCCTCAGAGATAGGATTACCACAATACTTCAGGAGTGCAACTATCCTCAGGACAGCGGAATTGTAATCCTCAACCTTTTGAAAATCTTGGAACCTCAGATTTTTCCACTCTTCTAGAGCGTGAGGGAGGTTGATTTGTCTCTGGTTATCGAACCTTTCTTTTAAAGTTTACCACAGTTGGGTCCTCGACGTTTGCATAGTCGTGCATTAGATTTTCATCTAAATGCTTCTTCAGGAAGATTATCGCTTCGGCTATATGCTCGGGTGGTGATTTGTTACCGATTACAATTGTTTCGGTTATATTTTTCATCACCAGATATGGTTTCACGTCTGTGACCCACCCGACGTAATTTTCGCCGGTTATTTTCAGGGCCGAGAACTGGAGTTTCTCGATGTTTGCCATTTGTATTTCTAAAAACACAAAATAAAATATTTTATTAGAATTTCGTAATTTTAAAACAAACGATTTATATTGATAATACACGCAATTACAAGGAGAAGAAACGCATAGAAAATTAAACCGACATTAAGCGCAAATTCTCCAATAAAAAGACCATACACAGAAGCAAAAATAAAAATTGCACATAAGACCAAAAATATGCGAATCATCTTTCTTGTAATGAAAAACCGAGATTGAGCGATTTGAAAATATTTGAGAGAAGATGAAATGTTTTGGATGAAGTAAATGAGTGAAGTATGAGTGTATTTATAGATGAAAAATACTGTTCATAGCCGTTTGGAAAAAGGGGAAAATTTTTGAAATTTTTTTCTTTGTGATCGTTGGGGTTAAATCGAGTGCACCAAAAATCAGTCTGAAAATATCGTATTAAACAGTCAATCAAATCTATAAAATTTCATAAAAATTAATAAAAGTAAAAATTACGGCAACAAATCATGCGACGGCTCACCCGGTCAATGCAGAGTAATAAATAAATTATACGGCTGCTCGACCGACCAATTAGCAATAAACAGATATAAGGTGGCTCGGCCGACCAATAAATTAATTAAATTATTAATAAATAATATAGGCGGTATTCCGGCCATTATAACATGATATAAATAATAGTACCAGCGGTATACCGACCATTATAGCAGGATTAAATGATACAAATAAATTTTACCAAATTGAAGAACGATCGTGCTGATAACGTGTTATAAAAAGAACTGGAATTTTATTGAATCGCGGAAATTTAAATAAAGCAAAATTTTATATCCGTAGGAAGAAGATAACACCGATAACAAGAGAGAATGTGTTATTAGAAGGAGAAGGGATGGATGTGTGTTACAAACGATCGAAACGATCGTTTATATAGAAATGAAAAAGTAAAGTTACTGTGCATGCATAGTGACACTGGACTCCACATGATTTATATTTACATAAGATGTCAAATTCGGTGCCGAAACTTTTTACATGTTCATAACAAAACCGAAAATTATTTTATACATCAAACTGAGAGTCTACAACGTGTTTACTTTACACTGTCCATATCTCTCTGTCAATTTTGCTTTATACTACCCAACTGTTGTATAAGGAAATCTCAGCTCTGGATGATGTAAAAAATTGGAAGTTGAATGAAGATAAGAAGTGTTCAATTGTTATTTGGACATCGTGATCGTCGAGACTGAATAAAAGAATTAATTTTACATTCAAGCTGGTTTAGTCGATATACTGCTCTTGCGACATCTAAAGGGTATTAGAGCATGTACAACGGTATAAATCAGGCAATCCTTAGGAAAAATCCTTAATGCTTTTTGATTAAAGAAATATTAAAAGAGGAGGGCAAAGTTAAGGATGATCCTTAATCAAGGATTAAAATACCGAAGTCCTTATTGTGCTGGCACACTTTGATTGGTCCGTTTTTGTGTTGTCTCTCGTTAGGGGAGAGAAAAAACACGCGACCCAACCTCATTGTATCTCGAACCCGAAAAAAAAAAAGCCGAGGAGAAGGAGAGGCGACAGAGAGGCGACAGAGAGGCGATTTACGATCCCGACTTGTGAAGGTAAAATCCGATCTTAATCTTTTTTTTTCCTTCTCGAGTTTATGCATGTTGATTTCATCACGTTTTAGGGTTCGATTGATGTGTTTTATAAAATCTAGGGTTTGAAATCAGATTGGGGATTTTTATCGATTTAGGGTTTTCGTCTTTTTTTTTGCATTTTCGCATCGGTTCTTTGTTGTTATCGTCTGGATTAGAGGTTCTGGATTGAGTTCACAATCGATTTAGAGTTTTGGTTCTTGATTTCAATTTTTTTTTAAATAAGAATCGTCTCGGTTTGTTCTTTTTTTCATTTTCGCTTCGGTTGTTTGTTGTTATCGTCTCGATTAGAGGTTTAATCGATTGAGTTCACAATTGATTAAGGTTTTGGTTCTTGATTTGAATTTTTTTTTTATAATAAGAATCGTCTCGGTTTGTTTTTTTTTTTCATTTTCGCTTTGGTTGTTTGTTGTTATCGTCTCGATTAGAGGTTTAATCGATTGAGTTCACAATCGATTAAGGTGGTTTTGGTTCTTGATTTGACTTCTTTTTTTTTGCAGGTTCTGAAATGGATGAAGAACAGCGAGATATGAAAGCACACAAAGCATACTACCAGAGGGTTGATTTCGTATCAAATTCACCGCAGGGGATTCCCCAACTGTGCCCCTGTGGATCTACGAAGGCCCACTCCAGAGGATCTTTAACGACTACTCGATATTGGAGAGATACGCGGCTTTCCTGGGATGATAGGAAGCATCGACTGTATGCATTGGGAGTGGAAAATTGCCCAACCGCCTGGAAAGGACAGTACACACGTGGATCAGGAAAGCCAACAATTGTCTTGGAGGCTGTAGCTTCACAAGATCTTTGGATATGGCATGCTTTTTTTGGTCCTCCAGGTACCTTAAACGATATTAACGTCCTCGATCGGTCTCCTGTTTTTGATGACATCTTACAAGGTCGAGCTCCAAGGGTACAATATGTGGTCAACGGGCACCAGTATGATTTGGCGTACTACCTCACAGACGGCATATATCCAAAATGGTCAACATTTATCCAATCTATCTCAAACCCTCAAGGTCCTGAAGTAGAGTTATTTGCTAAAGTTCAAGAAGCAACCCGAAAAGATGTGGAGCGTGCTTTTGGAGTTTTGCAAGCTCGATTTGCAATAGTGAAAAACCCGGCTATTTTGTGGGACAAGAGACAAATAGGGATGGTTATGCGAACATGTATCATACTGCACAATATGATAGTAGAAAATGAACGCAATGGATACACTCAATATGATACATCAGAGTTTGAAGAAGGAGAGTCGAGTAGAAGTTCACAGGTGGATATGTCATACTATCCGAAGCTTTCAAATCTCCTTACTATGCTTGACATACGAAGTCGTGTGTGTGACCCGCACATACATAGATAATTGAAATATGATTTGATTCAAAATATTTGGAACAAGTTTGGTAATGATGAAGATGTTTAATTATTGTATGTTTACATTTTGTTTTTCAATAAATGAAAATTTTAAATTTCAAATTTTAAAATTTTAAATTTCTAAGATTAAAAAAAAAAAAAAAATCTAATGACTCTATATTGGATAACACCATTGGATCTATAGTTATTTTAAGAGTCCTTAACTATTGAAAAAAAAAATTATTATAATATACCTAAGGATTCCAATGGTGGATAACTCCACTGGAGTTGCTATTGGCCTTGAGCCCCTACTCTCTGGACACGTTTACCAGACAAGCTGAGTTGTATAATCGTCAGGCCTGACTATTGTATTATATAACCAACATTACGACAGGCGAACACATAATTAACTAGATAATTAATTCGCACGTAAGATAGTTCAGCTTATTGGAAATTAAAATGTATGCAGAACTGAAAGATATTTTTTAGTGAACCACAAATTAGTTTAACCCTATATTTTAATTGAATAACAATCTCTTAGTTTATCAAATGGCTGTTGATTTAATTTGTAAGGTTATTATATGACCATTCTTCTGATTTTTTTTTTGTTTGAAACACAACCATTCTTCTGATTATTACTCACCTTTTGATTGCTTTCAAACAATCCATAACACACGTTTTAAAAATGATCTTTGAAATGTAAGGGAAAATGCCAAAAAATAGTGTCACAATCCAGATTCCAGACCCTAGCTTCAAGAATTAATCACTTCAAGATCCTCTTGGCCACAAGCGTTGCATAAAACTTCTTTGTGCGGAGGAACAACACAAAAGAAATAAGAGATCCAAGCACTGACATGACCGCCATTATCACAAATGAAGTCCTAAAACAATGACTCCCATAACAAGAATGATCCTCAGAAGCTACCTTGTCGAAAAAGTAGCCTATTACCTTCACTGAGAAAATATAAGAACCTACGGGACTAGCTATCCCAATTGTATAGAATATAGTTCCCATATGAAGAATCCCAAATATTTCAGACGTTATAGTCGGCATGAGTGCCCATTGTGAGCCGTACGCTAACCCAACCAACAAGGAACCGATATATAGGCTTCCTAGTAAACCAGAGGCCATGACAATGTGACCTAAAGCCATTATGACTAGACTTATGGTTATGAAAGCCGGTCTTGGCCAGCCATGACTATGTAAATAAGCGTCTGAGATGTAACCTGCCCCAAACCGGCCTAGGAAGCTCCATATGCTCCAAAGAGACACCAAAGAATTGAGCTGAACCGTAGAGTAGCGAAGTGACTCGCCCACCTGTCTGATGTTGTTTATCGTGGCGAGCCCTGATCCCATTCCACATATCATCGCCAGGAATAGAAGCCAGAAGTTGATTGTACATATTGCTTCCAGGACGTTCATGTCATTGGTCGTGACAACATCAACATCTGTCCGTTAACTGAAATGTATTAGGATAAATGGATAATCACTAACAAAAAACTAACATATCATTTGCCACTACATAAGAACCAAAACTAATCCTTACCATTGGGCTTAGGAGTGTCAAGCAAGGTAGATCTCTCGGTAACCGGAAAATCCAAAGACAGGAGTCTCTCTTTCTCTTCATTATGTGCTCTAACTGCGACCAAGAGAGGAGAGGCGAGCAAGAGAACTAAAAGAGTGAAAGAACATATCTTCATGGACCTTGGCATTCCGATAACATTTTCAACCAATATGACGACCATAAGATAGGTGACAACGATCAAGGAGATGGAGGAGAGACCGTTCAAGTATTTCTTGTGGCCAGGGATGACTGTGTCGTACGCCCTTACGAAGGGCATCATTGTCAAGATGAAAATTGATGGTACTACGGCCAAGAGAAGAAGGTAATTCGCTGGGTCACCTTCACAGAAAATGTGGTACATTTGAACAAGAATTGCTCCACTTAGCCCAAGATAACCCTAAAATTAAGTTAAAACATAATAACACATAATTATTATGTGATTCAATTTCCTTAAGGGTACAAAACTCATCAATATATTTGTTCTTACCATAGTAACTAGTATATTTTATATATGATCAAACCCTTTGTATAGTATGGATTAGTAATTACATTATGTAACTACATATGAAAATAGATCGGTCGTAGAAATATCATCATTTTGATACATATACTTGTTCCTTTATCCAGCTAGTAACGTTATATTTAAAAAGGAACGAAAGTTCTATATTTTTCCCTTGTTTTTCCTAATATAATAACATTAGCATACCTGTTCAGTATCATGTATTAATAGTAAACTAATGAATACTACTTATTTTATTCTGCTAGTCTTAAACGCTAATAATTGTCCTACCTTCATAATACCAACGGCGGTCCCTCCATAGTCGGAGAAGTTACGGATGGCGGTGACAACAATCGCCGTATTAAAGAAAGGCTGACAATGACCGGCGAAGAACATGAACAAACACATCACAGCCACCGGAGGCGGTTCGATCACTCCGGATGCAGCCATCCATATGAAACCATACCCCACGAGCCATTGGAGCAGCCCAACAAATATAACCAACCATGGTCCACTAAAGAAGCGACCGTTACCGCTTCTGCCGTTTGCAACCGCCGTGTAAAAAAGGCCGGAGAGGATGCCTGCGTTTGCCCCGATGTCTTTGTAGACGGAGACGGTGTTAAGTGTAGATTGGTCATAAGATTGGGATGACTTGAGAAGAGAAGAGTAGATTCCAAATGTATAGCTTGCTCCAATGAAGCTCTCTATCCACATGCTCGCCGTCGCAGCCACCCATTTTGTGTTTGCGATCTCCATCTTTCCCACTTTTTTGAACCGATCAAAATGATGTTATGTTGTCTTAAAATGAAATTAAAGTCAACTCCAAACATAAAAGCATATACTATTATATTGATTATGTGTATTCTCAATTGGTTCGGTTAGACCAAAGTAGACCGGACTGCACCAAGCAGTAAAAAAACAAGAGTTCTTATTGTCGGAGTAACTTTAGTTGCACGCTAACTAAACTAAACCCAACTTAACCCGACCGGGCAAATTACTAGACGGCACAAATAATTGTTTTACATTAATTTTGTTTTTTTTCTCAACCAAACTAAACCAATATCACTCATAAAGAAGCTGGGACCAAAAGCACTTAACCTTGAAAGGAGAAACTTAAATAAAGTCTGAATAAACTCAAAACTAAATCTGAAAAGTCCACCATGTGAAAACGAAAAAAATCTGATCGCTCAATTATTTATAGAGACAGCTGTACAAGTGCAAAGAGTAATTAATTGAAATATACATGAATTTAAAAACGTGATGATTTTGTAAACAATTGTTTTGGCATATCCCCGCATATGATTTGGTTAATCATTTCTCTGACACATTATTGTTTCCGTCTTAAAATATAAATTGTTTTTAAATGCTTTTTTTGTTGGATTATCTATTTAGAAGATAATGTTTAGAGTTATTTACATCCTAGGGCAATTTCAAGTTTTTTATTACAAGATATTGCTCCTAAGATAGTTTTTTACAACTACCATCTAACTAAGTTCATTCTTCCAACTAAATGGGTTCCACAATTCTTAATCTCATTTTTTTTCTTTTTCTCTAACAGAGAAATAATTCTAAAAATAACAAAACGAAGAAGTTGATAGATCGTAATTTGAACAAGATGTTGAAGAACAAAATGAAAAATCCTGAGAAATACCAAGAGAAAATCTGGAAAACAAAATGAAGAATACGATCTCTTCATATCTGCCGCCGAAAACAAAATGAAGAACACGATTGTGGTTCCTCTGTTTCTTCGCCATGAATCAACATGACCAAGCTTCTTCTTCCACGCCGTCAATTTATGCTCATCTTCCGAAGGATCCACCACCGAATAGCGATTCACCACCGCGGGTCGCGAAAGCTCGATGAGCAACAATGGCCACTTTTGGCTGTATATCACATCTGGTCCCTCGACTTTTGAGTATATTCATTTTTACCCTCCAAAGTTTTTGATTTGCAAATATATCCCTTTCAAATTGACTACTGACTTTTTAATTGTACAGACCAGACCTTCCCTGATTACACGAACGAGTCCTTGAACTTTTGGAAGTTTTCCATTCGTCTTTTAACTTTGCAAATTGCAAATATAACCTCTTAATTTAGTGTTGTACACATGTAAACTAATTTTCATGTGTTGTACACATGTGCGCCTCCAACCTTTAATGTACACATGTGCACTAACGAATGTACACAACTTTACAACATGTTGGACATCTAACATGTATCTCAAAAATATGTGTACATGTAAATATCTGATAAAATATAATATGTATATTGTACATGTTAGCCCTTGTCGATAGTCAAAAACATAAGTGTACATGTAAATTTCTTTGAAAGTAAATATTTTAAACATGCAAATACCTTTAGATGTGTTTAAACAAGAATAATAACATTCCAAGACCTAGCTTTTAATGCATAACTATGTGTGCCTATGAAATATTTTCCGCAAATCTCGTCCCATCGATTTGTTTCAATATGTGAGCATGCTTCCGTGTAGAAAGATTGTTGTTTTGTGTACAATGTGATTTTGTACACCGCATTTCGTGTACATAGAAGGTGATTGGAAATATGTGGTGTCTTTAATCTATAGATGGATTGACTGTTGCTTACTCAGAATGCCAAAATAAACAACAAAATAAATAAATCAAACTAAAGTAACATATATGACAATTGATGTACACATAATTACATGTTTTATTCATAACTAATAATCTTAATGATTTTGAGCACTTGATTTTAGTTCATTTAATTCATTTTTAGCACTTGATTTTAGTTTATTTAATTCATTTAAAATTGCAAATCTATCCGAAAAATTCACCAGTTGTACATGTGAATCTGATGTACATGTGTATTGTTGTACATATGGATGGTAAAAATGTTTGTGTACATAGATTTTTGTTGTACATGTGTACTGTCGTACAATTCGGTGTACATATTTTTTTTGATAGTTCATATTTGGTTTTGTTCATTTAAGTCATTTAGGTATGTCTTTAGTTTAATTGTATTTTCATAGATGTATTCGTACTACAAGAGGTTAAAATATAATTTCTGAAGTTTGAGACAAAATTAAGGATCAATTTTCACATTTAAAAAGTATTGGGGTTACAAAATAAATAACAGTAAGTTTAGGGACCAAATATGCAAAAATATCAAAATTAGCCATTGTTGCTCTCAAGCTTATCATGCCAGTTTCAGAGCGCATAAGAGAGACATGAAGGTCACGGCGACGATGAATCACGACGAGAAGAGATGAGTTAAGACACAACACATCATATCAAAGGAAGTCTTGCGGCGGCGGAGAAGAAAGTGTTGCGACGGCGGAAAAAAAACCCGACCCAATGACCACAACAGACCACGACAGTGTAAGCACGACGTGAACCAATTGCTCCGGATACGGCGGAAAATTGCAATGATGTGAAGAAGAGGCTTTGATAATTTCTGAATTTTTTAATTAGTTTTTAAGTTTCAAATGTCTAGTCCCGAGAAAATAAGAAAGGTGACTAATTTTCAAAAAAAGTGGGACCATTTAGTTAGATGAGTGCCTTTAGTTAAGAAAAACTACCTCAGTAGTCATAACTGCCCTATAGTGTTATTAAAAACTTAAAACTGTCTTAGATTGTAAATAACTCTAATGTTTATCTTCTTCTTTTGTCTTTTCCTAAAGTCGGTTAGTTTTACCGACTTGAAGTCTCTATAAATATGATCATATGAAATGAATAATAATTAACTTTTACACTTCACAACTTCCTTTGTCACTCCACTATCTCTCTCGTAATACAACATATATATAATAAAACGTTCAATCTCTCTCTTCTCTTTTGCCAACAAACACAAATAAATAATATATTCTCACTGTTATATTACACAACACGTTATGAGCACGAGGCTCTGACCAACTGAAGCTTATCAATCCGAAAGTTCTTAAACCAGCCGAGGTAATGTTTAAATTTATGTATTTCAATATATTTAATTTATTTAAATTTTATTATTATTTTGGAGTGAGAGGCTGGACCTTCTCCGTTTATTTCTCGGGATGATAGGCGTTGCCATCCCCGACTGATCGTTATGGTAGGCTATGCCTTCACGATCAGAGAAACACGTGGTAGGCTTTGCCTCCGTGAAAAAAAAGAAAAGGTCAAAAATGGTAGACAAAGTCTCATCGGACCTTGAAATAAGTAAAAGTCAAAATGGTAGACCATGTCTCCTCGGACTTTGAAAAATGATCAATATGGTAGTCTATGACTCTTCGGATCATGTGGTAGGCTGAGCCTCCCGATTTTATTTCTGCAATTTAAATTTCTGCAATTTAAATTTATGCAATTTAAGTTTATGCTTTTATTTTATGCCTTTAATTTTTGCATTTAAATTATGCATTTAAATTCCCGTCTTTACTATATTTATAATATTATTCTATGAATACAATATCATGTCGAATTTGACAAAGCTCGAAATTAATGCCCTGGATATTACGGAAAATAATTATATGACATGGGCAGTGGGCTGAGAGGAAACGGGCTTTTGAAAACCATCGATAGTTCGAAAACGGTGTCAAATGAGAAAAAGGCTAAAGCCATGATATTTTTACGACACCACATCCATGATGGTTTAAAAGATGAATATATTACGAAAGAGAATCCTTGTGACCTCTGGAAATCTTTAAAAGAGAGGTTCGATCACCAGAAATATGTGATCTTACCGAAAGCTAAACACGAGTGGATCCATCTCCGGTTCCAGGATTACAAAAGTGTTAGTGAGTTTAATTCCGCGATGTTCGGAATTACTTCGAGGATGATGTTATGTGGAGAGAAAATAAGTGATTATGATATGATCGAGAAAACTCTCT
>NC_027751.1:9120598-9121478 GCF_000695525.1 Brassica oleracea var. oleracea
GCTGCACTGGTTCGGTTAAGACCGAGTGCATATCATAAGTACTCCCCATTACAATTGGCATCTGGGCAAGAGCCAGATGTATCCCATCTCCGTGTCTTTGGGTGTGCGGTCTATGTTCCGATAGCTCCGCCACAAAGAACAAAAATGGGCCCACAAAGGAGATTGGGAATATATGTGGGTTATATGTCACCAAGTATAATAAGATATCTGGAACCAGTAACTGGTGATATGTTTACGGCACGATTTGCCATTGCCATTTTAATGAGAATGAATTTCCAGCGTTAGGGGGAGGAATTAATAGAATTCCTAAAGAGATTACTTGGTGTACACCGTCTTTGTTACACATTGATCCCCCTACGAATCAAAGAGAGCTGAAAGTTCAGAAAATTGTGCATTTGCATAATTTGGCAAACCAGTTACCAGATGCGTTCACAGATACGAGAAGGGTGTATACCCGCTGAAAATGTTCCATCAAGAGTTGATGTTCCTAAAGAACAAACTGATGGAAATAAAATGAATGAACCCAAGGTTCAGTTAAAGAGGGGGAGGCCAGCGGGTTCTAAAAATAAAAATCCCCGAAAGAAAAATAAATTGGATGAGCAAAATAGTAAGGTTCGAGAAGAACCTGATATTGAAAGATGTCTGAAATAAGACATAAATGGAAAGGTTCCAGAAGAACCTGTTACTGAAAAATGTCTGAAAAAAGGCATAGATAAAGATGATCTAGATGACGAGAAGATAACAGAAAAGTATGAGATTTCCATCAACTATGCCCGAGATGAAAAGTTATGAATCAGAAATAAGATAAAAGATGTTGATGGAATGTTCTCATTTTCTGTGTCCAAAGAGATCGATCATGAAAATGATGATCCCGATACAA
>NC_027751.1:9123365-9126498 GCF_000695525.1 Brassica oleracea var. oleracea
TTATATTACACAACACGTTATCATCACGAGGCTCTCATACCAAACGAGGTTATACCAGTAAGGTGAGGTTTAATTTATTTTTTCAATAATTTAATTATTTTAATTTTGTTCCGGAGTGATAGGCTAGGTCTTCTCCGTTTATTTTTCGGAATGATAGGTATTGATGTACCCGACTCATATTTATGATTGGCTATGCCTTCACGGTCAGAGGAACACATGGTAGGCTTTGCCTCCGTGAATTAAAAGAAAATGTTAAAATGGTAGACTGTGTCTACTCGGACGTTGAATAAAAAAGAAAAGGTTAAAATGGTAGATTGTGTCTCCTCAGATCATGTGGTGATAGGCTAAGCCTCCAATTTTATTTATAATTTTTAAATTTCTGCATTTATTTTATGCATTATGTTTATGCTTTTAATTTTTGCCTTTATATTATACCTTTAATTTCCACATTTAAATTCTTATTTTTATTATCTTTTTATATTATTATTCTATGAATACAATTATCCTGTCGAGTTTAACAAATCTCAAAATAAATGCCCTTGATATCACGGGATATAATTATATGACCTGGGCAGTGGGTGCAAATATGCACCTAAGAGGAAACATGCTTTTGGAAACCATCGATAATTCGAAAATGGTGTCGAATGAGAAAAAAGAAAAAAAATTATGGTATTTTTACGACACCACATAGATGATGGCTTAAAAGATGAATTTATTACCAAAGAGGATAATCAGGATCTCTGGCAATCATTAAAAGAGAGGGTTGATCACCAGAAATATGTGATCTTAGCGAAAGACAAACACGAGTAGATCCATCTCTGGTTTCAGGACTACAATAGTGTTAGTGAATATAATTTCGCGATGTTCGAAATTCATTGAGGATGATTTTATGTGGAGAGAAAATAAGTGATTATGATATGATTAAAAAAACTCTCTCCAAGTTCCATCCTGAAAATGTAGGCATGAATCAACAGTATTGGGAGAATGGTTATACCCGTTACTCCAAGTTAATGCAAGTCCTCCTTGTAGCAAAGCAAAAAAATCAACTCATGACTTTAAACCATCATGCTCATTCCACTGGATCTGCTCGATTTCGAAGCAAATGTTGCATCATTCACATGATAATTGGAGAGGTCGAGGACGTGGATCATTATCATGGTCGTGAAAGAGGACGAGGAAGAAGATTTTGTCCGTATGAAGAAAGAAATATAAGGACTTCCACGAAAATGAAAAAGCCCGGAGGATTAAAGAAAAACAAAAAAGGTTTGCTCCATGCTCAAAAACGCGACCTCCGCGGCCATGGACTCGTCGGTTATACGCTTGGCGGAGGAGAGCCGCTGCGATTTGCTCAAATCGGTGAAAAACGCGGAAACATATAAAAACTTGAAATTTGGTTGATTTTGGCTCGAAATCGTCTTCTAAACATAGATTTCACAATTTAGATTTTAAATCCAGTTGATACTGGGATGAAATCGGCAAAAAAACGTAAGTGAAAATAAATGGTGGCCGCGTCAGTGACACATAAATTTTTTATGTCAAAGAAGAACATAATTGTGAAATGACATACTTACCCTCACTTTAAATATATGAGCTAAAGTAAACATTAAATACGTGAATTGGAACATCAAACTCAACACTTGTCATTTAACCAAATCAGCAATACCACCTCGGTTACCAAAAATAATTGTACAATACCGAAATCACAAATATATATATATATATATATCTACATAGAAATTTTAATTTTAATTATATAATATTTTTAAAAACCAAAAATAAATCCCAAATTAATCTTTTCTTAATCCCCGATTAACTAATTCGGCGCTAGGCCTTATCCCACCGCACACGAAGCGCCTAGTGCAATTTTGAACATGGGGTTTGCTACAGATGCGGCATGAAAGGACATTGGGTATTGGTCATCGTACACCAAAAAAGTTAGCCGATCTGTATAGAGAATCCCAAAAAGAGAAAAATAAAGTAAGTGAAACAAACTTCATATTGATTAACCCGGTCCATCTTTTCATGGGTTAAATGATGATACCCATTTTGATGTGTTAGATTTTCTGGTTGTCCAGAAAATATCGATGAGTAATAAGATAGATGTGATATAATGCTTATGGTATCGCCAAGGGGGGCGAAATTTAAAATAATTGACTCATTATACTCCCCCGAGTCTCATAGTAATTTATTAAGTTTTAAGGATATCAGTTGGGGGGGAATGAATATCATATTGAGACTACGAGGAAAATGGCATTGAATATCTTTGCATTATGTCCGAGAGGAAACATATATTAGAAGAGTTAAGAATGTTATTCTCTGGACTATATTGTACGAAAATACACATGACTGAATCCTATGCCACAATAATTCTGAAGTTTACTAGTACATTTAAAGTCTGGTAAGAGAGGTTAGGACATCCTTGTTCAGCCATGATCAGAAAAATAGTAAAATTCAAAATGCCATCCGTTGAAAAATGAGAGCATTATGCAAACGAGCGAATTTACAAGTAATGCATGTTCACAAGAAAAATTTATAACTCGGCCATTACCAGCAAAAGTTGGGCACGAATCACCAATATTTTTAGAAAGAATTCATGGTGATATATGTGGGCCGATCCATCCACCGTGCGAGCCATTTAAGTATTTCATGGTATTGAATGACACATCTAGTAGATGGTCACATATGTGTCTTTCGACGACACGAAATACGGCTTTCGTAAAGTTCATTGCCCAAATAATAAAGCTGAGAACGCAGTTCTCAGAGTATGCCATTAAGAAAGTAAGGCTTGATAATGATGGTGAATTTACATCGCAAGCCTTTGATGATTATTGTATGTCAATGGGGATTGATGTGGAGCATCTAGTTCCCCATGTTCATACACAAAATGGCTGCATACACAAAATGGCATGGCCCAGTCATTGATAAAACGGTTGCAGTTGATTGTAAGACCGTTAGTCTTGAGAACGAAGCTCCCAATTTCTGTATGGGGTCATGCTATATTGCATGCAGCTGCACTGGTTCGGTTAAGACCGAGTGCATATCATAAGTACTCCCCATTACAATTGGCATCTGGGCAAGAGCCAGATGTATCCCATCTCCGTGTCTTTGGGTGTGCGGTCTATGTTCCGATAGC
>NC_027751.1:9127696-9129232 GCF_000695525.1 Brassica oleracea var. oleracea
AGAAAAATAAAGAAGTGGACATTGAGTATGTACGGTCATGCGATAATCCAGCTGACTTGTTCACTAAAGCTCTTCCGACTACAACTTTCCGAAAACATGTCTACGGTATCGGAATGCGGCATTTGCGTGACCTATGATGAGAAAGCTACGTCTATTATTCTCAGGGGGAGATTACGGCAGTGTACTCTTTTTCTCTTATTATGGTTTTTGTCCCAATGGGGTTTTTCCATGACTAGGTTTTTAACGAGGTACTACGTAACACAAAATAAATAATCAAGGGGGAGTGTTGGATAATGATTATCTATTTAGAAGATAATGTTTATCTTCTTCTTTTGTCTTTTCCTAAAGTCGGTTAGTTTTACCGACTTGAAGTCTCTATAAATAGGATCATATGAAGTGAATAATAATTATTTTTTACACTTCACAACTTCCTCTGTCACTTCACTATCTCTCTCGTAATACAACATATATATAATAAAACGTTCAATCTCTCTCTCCCCTTTTGCTACTAAACACAAATAAATAATATACTCCCACTGTTATATTACACAATATTTTTAAATATAAAATGTTTGCAAGTTTTATATGCAGTCTTTTTACTACTAGTTGGATTGTTATAAATCAAACGTTAAATAAATTTACTTTGTGATAGAGTTCTAAAAATATACATAATATTTTAACTCAGCATTTTTAATTAAACTATTTTATATGAATTTTGGAATATTGTAAAACACCAGATATACATGTATGTAGCTTGTTTGAACAACGCTAGGCGAATGGCTGAAACCAAATTAAGTCAGCAAATCTTCCAACAGCAGAGCACAATTATTTGAAAACACGATCTTTTAAAAATTTCCACGATCATATGCATGTGGTCTTTTTCCTATGTGTTTAATACGTTTACATGGTTATATATTTGTACCAAATATAAACAGATATTGTGCACATCTAATCCACAACAAACCCATTAATTAGCTCATCCAGTTTTGGATCTAGCCTGAAATGAATCAAAGACTCGATGGACTGCTAAATTACATCTAGATACATCCCAGGTAGTTTCATTTGCTTGGTTAAAAAAAGAAGAGTAAGAGTAGTTTCATTTGCTTCTCAAACTGTGGGCCGTATGGGTCCATGTTGGGTTTTGTTTTACGTCATTTAATGAGGCACCAGATCAGCCCGGATATGAATTTTCATTTTTCAATTATTTATTTTATTAAATGATATATTTGTAATATTTGTTCATATTATATTCATTAAGTAAATATTTTTTTTTTGCATCTTAAACTATCTATTTTTTTACGAATGTGTGATATCATATAAAAAATATAAAAAAATGAGTATAGAGTTAATTAGATAATTTTAAAAACAGAAATTTTTCTTTCGTGTGAGATATCACATAAATTATGATCCGCCCAGTTAACAAAAATCATGATTATTTTATGTGTAATTCTTTTTTATTTTGACCATTTTCTTAAAACTATATTAAATTTTACATATTTTAATTAGAATATTTTTAATATCTTTACCTTTTTATTT
>NC_027751.1:9129506-9162386 GCF_000695525.1 Brassica oleracea var. oleracea
TATGAGCAAATAATACCATATAATTTTTAAAAACATAGTCATTCTTAAATATTTTTTGAATAAATAATTATTTTTAAATTTAATCAACTGAAAATAATATCCGTACAATTGTGTGAGTCAAATTCTAGTTTTATTGATGCATGTTATATATTATTTTAGGTAACATTTTAATGATGCACGTTTTTAAAAATCTCCATTATTAAAATTAAGCACGTAAGGATAACTCATGAGTTTTTTCGTTGATTAAATGACATTATGTCCAAATTTATTTAAGGATATTTCATTAAGGTAACTGAAAAAGACAAACAATAAAATATGAAATTTAATTTAATTTAAGCATATTTCATTAATGTAACTGAAAAGACAAGTAATAAATTATGCAGTTTGGACAAGCAAAAAAAAGTGAGTTTAATTAATGAAGTAAGAACATTTTCAAATGGGCACTTCTTTTTAATAATATAGATGTGTAACGAATTCTCGTTACATGGAGGGTGGCACTGTTGCTAGTTAGTTGTTAAATCTATCAGTGAAAGATTCCATAAGAACACATATTATATCCGCACTTTAAGTATATCAAGATTATTTGGACAAATAAATTTGTACAAAGGAATTAAACTCAAAGCCATCAACACGAATATAAAAAGTGTAACCTAAAGTATATACGAATTCATATGTAGTAGTCATATATATATACACATTTGCAAGATTCCTATTAGACTATCCAAATATAGCTTGCTTAAAATACAAGGTTCGAGAAGACAGGAACCTAACCGAAACATCAGCCATTGGCCAAGGTGCCGTTTACTCACGAAAATAGATTTACAAATTCATCTTACTTTATTTTCCATGTGACATTTTCGTGCGTTTTAGATTAACCAAAACAGTAAGCGACGAATAATCAGGATAAGCCCGTTAATTAGTGGTTCGTTCCGTAGCCAGCACACCACCATAATTTCACAGTATATAAACACAAGAATATACGTACAACGTATAACTAAACAGTTACATATTCCCTTCATAAGATACCATGTTTATATTTTCCTACGTAAAATCATACGTATACGCATGTATGTTGTCGCACACATACATATATGAACTCAATATTTAATGAATTTTAATAATTCTTCCCATATATATGAAAATAATTTTAGCCCTCGCTCAATAGACCCTGCTGCGACATATGTTTAGACTTGACAACATCTTAGAATGCAAGAACACGTACAAATTATTGCATTATAAATCTTTTTTTTTTTTTTGCTAAATTGTAAATATCATATAAATGAAAGGAAGATTTTGCAATCTTAAGTTTAAACCATCTTAGCAAAAAAAAAATAAAAACAAGATGAATCACCAATTAAACCTACAAGAACCTATTTATTTCAACCACATGGACATAAGAGATCTAAAGTACTTCCTGCCTTTCCTTGCTGAGATAATGTTTTTCAACTCCTTATCAATGCAGTAGAAGATTGAAACAGGAGAGAGTGAGATGTGATTATGTATCAGGTTGTTTCTTTGCTTCCATAAATGGAAAATCGTAGCTTGAGAAGTTAGTTTCCTAAGAAGCTTTAGCTCTGGCGTCGCAGCTGCTCGGATCCAAGATAGTAGTTCGGACCAATCCGAGAAGCTCGCCAAAGGGGGGTGGCATCTGCTGAAGACTACATTCCATACATCTTGGGTGTACTCGCATCTCAGGAACAGGTGATCCCTTGTCTGCATTATAAATCTTGTGACAACAGTTCTTATATTTTGACCTTTTTTGCCAACTACTTACATTGAGACTTTGACATCTTAAATGCAAGAACGAGAGTTCTTAGAGCAATTTTATTGGGGATTTCTTGCTCTTAGGTTTTTAAAATACATGTATGTGTATGTATATATTATATATGTGTATGTAATTGCGAGATTCTAAACTTTTACGGGAAATCCAACCGAAAGTTTCTTAAGTAAAAAAAAAAAAGCGCTCTTGTCACAAGATTAATGATTATAAGCTTATCTCCACTATAAATAAATAATATTGCTTTCCAATCCATTTGATTCATTGAAATGATTACTCCACCAGAGAATTTAAAATTTCATAGGAGAATATTCGCATTTGAAGATAGATCTGGAAAGTATGGCCTACGGGGGCTCCGCTGGTTCTCAGATCCCAAAGTCTTTTCCCCCACAATACAAGTAAGTTTGTATTGTTTTCTTCTTATACTCTTACAAAAAAATAGATGGATTTGTATGATTGGATTTATGAAGACAGCAAATGATAGTGCAATAGTTAGAATTGTGTTACTATACTTGGTGCCGCTAATTTTTTCGATAACCATCAGAGTAATAATACATTTCATCAATAAAGAGTTATCTAACAATTCCATTAAAGAGATGTCAGTGTATAACAACCCTGAGGTTTACAGTTGTGGAATATATGAACTTTAACTTTTTTGCAATTGACATTAATCTTTTGGCCTAATCCCCCTCTTGGTTTCTTTCTTTTTTTCAAATACCGTAAATCTAAACGTAGGTGGTTAACTTGAAAGTCAACCAGTGACAAAGGAAGACTTTTGATCATAAATATATAGGCGCGAAATGAATAATACGGAATGCCTAGTTTATTTTTTGAACTTAGAATGCCTAGTTTATGCTCTGTATAAAAGTGAGTTTATTAATTAATCTCTATGATAGATCCTTAACGCCTAATACTTTCCAGCCTGATTAAACCCTTTCAAAATCTTAATATTGCTTAGTATTCGGTTTGTTGTTTAGTTGATTGTTCTGCTTGCTTTGAGCTAATCTTTATACTTCTAACTATTTGTAATTTCATGACTTTTTGTTATATTTTGCATGTTTATGATTTTGTTATTGTTAGTCTTTTAAGACAAATCCCCCAAAAAGGTATACATGATTCCATCTCATTTTCTTGCATCTCCTGGAGTATTTTAAACTCCACTCCGTTTCTTATTCCAAATACAGTTTAAAGTAAAAATTCTTTTAACCCTACTATATTTTCTACAATATTTTAGAAGTAGATTTATTCTATAAATAAAGTAATATAATTATTTTTTATTCGTTACTTCATTTTTTTCTAAAATAGAATATGATTAGAACTACTACTCTAGTAACTCTACTATAAAATTATTCTATTTTGAAGAAAAAAATAGAATTTTACATTAAAAATGTTCTAATGTATTACAAACAAGTCATTGTAGTTTGACCTCTAAATTCTATATGAATGCAACCTATCATTCCCTAGTGGTTAGAGGTTTTTTTTTTGATCAAACACACTTCATTCATTAAACTTAAAAGAGTCTAGCCTCCATTAACGGAGGATGAGTTTAGCAATGAGAGAGCTGATTTTGCCACCGAATCAGCTAGCGCATTATTCAAACGAGAAACACACGAGAAAGAAACAACATCGAAAGTAGAGCTAAAATGATAGATGTCAAATAAAATGCCGAACAATGCTGGAGCTGATCCTCTTCCCTTCAACAACTTCACTAGGGACAAAGAATCAGACAGAATCATCAGGGATTTAACATTCAACGAAGCGGCATACATCACCGCTGCACGAATGGCAAGGGCTTCACCCATTAATGCCGATGAAACAGAACTGCGAGAGCAGCATATGGGCTCAACTGTCGCTCGGGGGTTTCCTCCTGAGAAAATTCCGCCGATTCCACAGTTCCCATTTTGAGCATCCCATGCTGCATCTACATTGCAAATTACAGTGCTGGTCGGAGCAATGGGAGCTTGCGCACTTGATGGACCATTGTTAAGCTGGACTTGCTTAACTGCATGAGTGACCAGGGTCTGTGCAGATTGCCATTCTCTTGCGTCAGAGATGGACTTCATCATAATTTCCATAGCGGAAAAGGTTCTATCCTCAAAACAGAGATTATTTCTTGCCTTCCACAGGTTCCATAATAACCAGGGCCACAGAGGAACAGTCAGACCAGTCGGAGGGAGGACCGTGTGTGTTGTCGCCGTGGTGATTAATGCTGCAATCGATGGTAGTAACCTATCAGGCCTTGTCTCCAGCGGGGCCAGACTCCATACTTGATCAGCAATATTACATCGTAAAAATACATGCATGCCATCCTCAAACTCGTTGCAGCTCTTGCAATCAAAGGCAGGAACCCCACGGCTTACTAAATTTGAGCTGGCCGGGATTGCCTTTCTAACCAGTTTTCATAAGAAGTCTTTGATCTTTGGTGACGTTTTGATATTCCATATGTTCTTATTCCAGTTGAAAGAAGACAATGAGGTATCAGTCTCAACAGCACTGGTCATATCTAAGTCGTAACCTGTCTTGGTAGTGTAGTTCCCTGACTTATCTGGAAGCCACTCTAGATGGTCAGGTGCGGGCGCCGAGCTTGTGACAATGCGTAAAATATGCTCCTCATACTGAGGGATGTAGAGCCTTATCTTGTCCAAATCCCAAGAGTTTGAGATAGGGCATAAAAGGTCACTTACTAGCAGTTCCGTGTCTCGCAAGTTCGCAGGTCCTATTGGGGTCATCGGTTCCTCACATGAGAGCCATGGGTCCTTCCATACCCATATCTTATCTCCGCTCCCAACTATCCATCCCAACCCTTTCTTTAGTGTATCACGTCCAGCGAGGATGCTCCGCCATCCATGTGACATCGAAGAGGAGGCCGAGCATTCCATAAAGGTAGAGTTCTTAGCATATTTTCCCAACAGGACCTGAGCAATCAAAGATGTTGGTTGCTGGATGATGCGCCATCCTACCTTAGCTAGTAAGGCGTCATTGAACGTCTCCACATCTCTGAAACCTAACCCGCCTGCATATTTCGGCAAGGTAAGCGTAGACCAAGCAACCCAACACATCTTTCTCTTCTCCGGGTTAGCGTCCCACCAGAACTTAGTGAGCATAGACTGAATCTGTTTACACAGCGGGAGCGGTATTTTGAAGCATGACATTGTATACGCCGGCATTGCCGTAAGTACTGCAATGGCTTTTATAAATTTAAATTGTTATTTGATCTTCTCATTAGAAAGTGAATACCTTCACTTTGTTTTCTTTTTTGGTGCAACACCTTCACTTTGCATTCTTACAAAAGAAAACACCTTCACTTTGTTCCCATGTTAATAAAAAAAATTATAAATTTTAAACTACCACTAACGTTAGAATAGTATTTGTATACAGTGCCAAAATATTAAAACACTACGCGTGGGCCGAAAGCAACGGAGCCTGATGTGTCTGTACACGCAGACGTCTAGATTCCTTTTTCAGTAAAACACACAGAAAGTATTGTTTCCAACTTCCCGTATATTAATTCGTCTTACCTTACTTCAAAATCTAGCCAAGTTATCAACAAATTATTATATTGACTTATTTTTGGGTTCACCCCTAAGGTGAACCAAAACCAATGAGATTGTGTTATTTCATATTCGATATCTTTTAAAAAAGAAAATAAAATATTGTCAAATTATATTATCTTTTTAAAATTAAAAGGTAAAAATAAATAAATAAAAAATAGGAGTAATTACAAAAAAAAAATATTTTTAACGTCATCAGCAAAACATTAAACCCTAAATCCTAATCCCTAAACCCTAAATCCTAATCCCTAAACCCTAAATCCTAATCCCTAAACCCTAAATCCTAATCCCTAAACCCTAAATCCTAATCCCTAAACCCTAAATCCTAATCCCTAAACCCTAAATCCTAATCCCTAAACCCTAAATCCTAATCCCTAAACCCTAAATCCTAATCCCTAAACCCTAAATCCTAATCCCTAAACCCTAAATCCTAATCCCTAAACCCTAAATCCTAATCCCTAAACCCTAAATCCTAATCCCTAAACCCTAAATCCTAATCCCTAAACCCTAAATCCTAATCCCTAAACCCTAAATCCTAATCCCTAAACCCTAAATCCTAATCCCTAAACCCTAAATCCTAATCCCTAAACCCTAAATCCTAATCCCTAAACCCTAAATCCTAATCCCTAAACCCTAAATCCTAATCCCTAAACCCTAAATCCTAATCCCTAAACCCTAAATCCTAAACCCTAAACTCTTGGGTAAACCCTAAACTCTAGGATAAATCTTAAACTCTAGGATAAATCTTAAACTCTAAATCAAAATCAATAAACACTAAAACACTCAAGGGTTCAGGGTTTAGGATTTAGGGTTTAGAGTTATAGGGTTTAGTGTTTTTATTTATAGTTTAAGATTTACCCAAGGGTTTAGAGTTTACCCAAGGGTTTAAGGTTTACCCAAGGGTTTAGGGTTTACCCAAGGGTTTAGGTTTACCCAAGGGTTTAGGGTTTAAGATTTAAAGTTTAGGGATTATGATTTAAAGTTTAATGTTTTGCTGACGACGTTAAAAATATTTTTTTAATTTTTTTTTTCTGTAGCTGCTTTTTTTACTTTTTTATTTTAAAAACATAATATAACTTGATAATATTTTGTTTCCTTTTGTAAAAAATATCAAATTTGAAATAATAAAATCCTATTGGCTGGTGAACCTTGGGGGTGAACCCAAGAATAACTCTTATTTTATCTTTCCTACATTTAAAGTTTAGAATATTCGAACCTACCACTTGTTGAAAGGCCTGAAAGAGCAAGAATAAGTAGATTACATATTGTGATCGATTCAAACAAACTCATTTCATTAAAAAGATTTAACTTTTTCATAGCTGAGACTTGCTCGACCATGTAGTTTTGTATGGCAATCTGCAGTTATTTTTCATGTACGAAACAAAAGTACAAGTCTTTCCCGTTCCAAAATCTAGACATGATGCTTGATCTGGTTCTGAACTTCTGATGCATAGTTTTGATAATTTATTTTTGCTTATTTTAAACATTGTTTAGCTTTAAAATATTTCCAGAAAATTACGGAAGAAAATTTTAACTTGTTTTGTAAACCATGCATGAGAAACATTCATGATACACAAGTTGTAAAATATGGCATATTCACTCACGGGTGTTCACGTCATATATTTACATATATTCGTTATAAAAGTAAACTGCTAAAAGTTTGTAGTTGTGATGTGTGAGCAAAAAAATATTCAATTATTTCATCTAACCAAACCAAGGAACGAGGATTGTGTCACAGCCTCATAAAAAATCTGTGGTCTCTATTTTGCTAAAACATACACGGATACACCCAACGCTTAAAAAGTGATTTGCCTAAGATAATATTTCAAAATAGTAACTTGTTTTCTTCTTATGACACGTCCAGCTATTAGTTGGATTGTTAACAATCAATCATAATTAATTTACGCCAGTTTAGTATTAAAATTAATGGAGAAGAAAAAAATCAACAAACTGACTGAAACCCACTTTGTTATAATGTTCTAGTGGTATTAAATTATATTTCCATGATTGTGATATTTCATATAAACATTCAATGCTCATATAAAACATCTCTACCTATAATCTATTTGTGTGAGTGTTTATAGACCCCAAAATATTGATAATTCAAGGTTAAAGCATATAGTTAGCACCCTGGAACAAAAGAACTTTTGAGGAATAAATTCACGGCTATAAACACAGTTAGAAAAGTAAGATAGTAAAGACAAAACTATGACAAACCTGATGCGACTTAGTGATGGTGACCAAAGGAACGATCCAGTTTAGAGTCAAGTCTCAGTTTGCATTGCATAGACACGTATAGATAAGATTTGTCCATATACCAAAATTATTTTTCTATTTGTAATATTAATAAATAGAAAATTAAAGCGGGGTCCGCACTCTATGCCATTACCATGACATCATGCACTTGATAAACAGTTAAACACACATAAAACCCCAACACAACTTCTCAAGACTCTCTACGTTTCCTTCATTGTCTTCTTCTCTCTTCCCCTTTAAAAGAAACCATCCCATTATCTACAGAGATTAGTGAAATCTCTAATCCTCTCATAACTAAACAAAACTTTCCAATTATAATTCTCTTTGTTATTAATGGCCGAGGAATTCGATGAATCTGAGGTTTTATTCTCCCAAGATTTCAGCTTCAAGAGAGACGACGGGAATGAAAACCACATGTTCGGTGTAAAAGAGATGAAGAAGACGAGCCGGATCATCAATAGGACGGAGTTATCGAGATCGCTTCCGGTGAATGTTCCCGAGAACATGTTTCGGAGGAGGTACGTCGGGAAAGAGGAGGATGAGTACTCCGGCGGTGGAGGAGAGATCGTTCCGCCGCATGTTATCGTCGGACGGAGGATCCAAGGAGGAGAAATGGCGTTTTCGGTTTGCACAGGTACTGGAAGAACTCTCAAGGGAAGAGATCTGAGCCGGGTTCGGAACTCGGTTCTCAAGTTAACCGGTTTTTTGGAGGCTTGAATTAAACCTATTACTAGTACTACTACCCGGTTTTGCCATTTGATTTATCTTCCTATTATTCTTACAATTTACGGAAAAATTTACCAGTTTTGTTTTATAAATTTAAAGTAAAGCTGGGAAAAATGTGAAACAATTGAAAGAAAAATATGTTTTCAGGTTCTTTTAATTTTTTATTTTCCTCAATTATAAGAGAAGACATCATCAGAGAAATTCGTTTTAATTGTGAGAAGAAAAGAAAGAAAAATAATAATTGTTATACGTTAAAATTAAAAGAAAATCCAATTTTAGTCAAGTCTCAAGTGTCTTTTGTACTTTAACTGGAATTATGGAAGAGTGATGAATATATCTGAGTTGGATTTTATCTTGGACAAAAAGCTGAACTGAAACAGCTGTTCGGTTGTCATTGATTGAGAGAGAGAAAGATACTAGTAGAAATTAGTTGCCACCGGTGATATCAAGGAGAGAAATGCAGAGAGAAATGCATTGAAGTTTTCATAAAGATAAGAGCTAATTAAGCCATATTTATTATTCGCCCATTAACAATCCATAAGGGCAGCCGAATTAATTAACCCCCGTTTGGGGTTCATCATGTGAATTTTTTATTTATTTTTTATTTATTTTTCGTTTGATTTAAAAAAAAAAAAAAAAATTGACCAATAGCGGGCCGCCACGTGGCGTGGAGCCCGCTGAACAGTAACGACCCTGGTTCATGCAGAAGGAACGTTGCGAGACAGAGTCGTGACTGTAACATATTTTAATAATTTTTTTTTCGGGAAGCGTGTGAACCCCCCTTATGAACTCCTAATGCTGATGCCCTAACCATTTAGCAAACTGAAATTGTTTTTTTCCATGCTCATTAAAAGTTCTGGGCTGGTCATGCTTTCCTTTATAAGACCTATACAATTTAGATTTGCCTAAGCCAAATGAGAACACGGGTGTAACCTATGTTATACCCAGAATCGGAATCGTATGGAAGCGCAAAAACGATTTTGAAAGAAAATTAGGAAGCAAGTATTTGCTAGAAGCGTATATATATATGTATATATAAATTTTTTATAAAATTTATGACTAAAATTATATGATTTAAATAAAAATAAAGCATTTATTTATTTATAATAATTTAAATAATCTATTCTATTAAAATATGATCACCTATTGATAAATGTTATCTCCAACATTTTTTTTTCCACATTATCTATTTAAAAAATACTCAAATATTTTATAACTGCATCTAAATCTACATTTTTTCTACCTGTTACATATATTGTAACCTCTTCTATCTTTCTTATATTCTAGAAACCCATAACTCTCATCTATGAGAACTTATAATTTATTTATTTCATTTTAAAATTGTTTTGTTTAATTAACCAATACAGATTCTGTAAAAATTATATTGTTATTCCCAGTGTAGTGATCTTCGATGGGGGTGGTTCATCGTAACTTCTTTCTACTCAGAGGCTACGAATGGGGAGTGGTTAATTAGCAGTCCATCCATATGGTGTATAAGAACCACTTTTATTTCCCATTCAAGATAACAATTAACAAAAAGCAGTCTATCTACTAAAGTAATATATTGTTTGAAAGTGGAGCAAATTTTTTTTGTTTGGTTGTTATTTTATTTAAAAAGGCAGAGCAAATGAAACACTCACGTTAGAGAGTGGTTTAGGTAAAGATCTGTGAATAGTAACATTTTTATTTTAAAAATGTGAAAATACACATAAATTAATTTTATAAGAAATTATTATATTACTTATTTTTAATATTTCATAAATAATTGAGACAATATATTTGAATATATATGCTATATCTCTAATAAAAACCTCAATGCAAAGAGAATATTTATAGTATTTGTTTTAGTATTTGTATATTTATATTCTCTATATTTCATTTCTATTAAATTTTAGATTTTATATAAAAACAAAAACATAATTTGTTATTTATTTATGACATTGTGTTTTTATTAAAAACATTATCATGATTCCAAAAGAAAATCGTAAGTTTCCAAAGTGTTTTTAAGTATGATATTTTAAAAACGTTTTAGAAACATGATTTTGTAAGCTTCCATAAAATTCTGATTCTGGTTTCGAATTCGAAGTGGAAAGCGAACGTCCAGTAAAGCTTCCCTGCAACTAGGGTGTAACGAGCTTCTGATTGGATAAAACGATTTGAACCAAACCGAACCACATTAAATCATATGAAAGTTTACCAAAAGAAACCGATCGACTGTAGATATGGAGCCGTATGACGACGCCTTATCTCCTGACTTGGCTGTTACAGTGACATTTGATTTTCCCCAAACATGCAGACAAAAGTCAGAGAAACTCAACTCCACATAAACATCACATATAAACAAACAAAGCCAAGCAAACCCCACTGTGACAAAGAGAAACTCGAGAACCTTTAGAGTGAACGAACCAACACCAAAACCTTTTTTTTCGTTTATTCTCATCTGCAGCAGCTGGTTTACAAGCCGTTCATCATGCCGTCTGGTGCGAAGAAGAGAAAGGCCTTGAAGAAGAAGAAGGAGCTGGAAGCTTTTGGAGCCTGTCCAAGCAACAAAGGTATCAATGATCATGGTATACTGTCTTCTTCTTTAAAAGTACTACAAGTTCATACTCTACTTAGTTGAACGATACACGTTGGTCCTAATTTATATGAATCTTCTTTTGGGGGATCTTGTGGGGTATACAGAGATTTAGTCAAATCTCTGTCTGAAGAGTGTTCTAATGTTTGTGACTTTACTTTAGAAAAGAAGAAACATTGAAAACAAGTCACATCTTTCACTTTTGATATGACTCGTGTTTGGATGTCTGTGTGATGTTTGTTTCAATTAGTTACTTGCAAGTTGCAACAAGTGCTGGATGGTTTTCTTTTTATTTTGTTCCGAGTAATGTTCTGAATAGAAAGACTGTTTGTAGTTTCTTTGAACTTTAGGTTTACTGAACATCTCAGGGTATGATGAACATGGAAGCCAAGATGAGGGAGAAAGTGATGGAAATTTGAGTTCCTCTTGTTCTCAAGGAAATGGGGAATTTTGGACAAGAGATCCATCACCTTCTCCCTTATCTGGTCTAGGGAAAAGCACTGTCAAAGAGAAAACAGAAGATGCAAACGCTCCTCAAGGACAAGAAGCGATAGATGAAGGCTTTACAGCACTTGGACGAGGAACAGGCCAAGAGGAGAATGGTGTGGACAAAAGCAAGCAAGTTGAAATTTCGGATTCTGTCCAGCATAAGTCTGATGAAAGTGAAGAGAAGCATAGACCAGAAGAAGCAAAGGAGGGTAGCATTCCAGTATCTGAAGTGCCAGAAACAAGCAAAGATGTCAAGAGTGTGAAAGAATCTGAAGTGCCAGAATGTTCTCAAGAGAAGGTATCATCATCTCTTGTTATTTCTTTCTCCCCTCCTGTGTATTTGAGCAGTTTCCTTAAATCTTCTGGACATATATATATGCAGAGTCTTTTGCTTTCTGGTCCACCAGTTGTTCGAACCTCGTGGCTAAGTTGCTGCGGTTTGTTTGATGTGATGGCAGGCTCTGGAAGATAAATTACAGGCAAGTATTAGCCAAGACTTACTTGGCTACTGTTGATATACCTAGCACTGTGTCCGAAATTTTGTTTGCTCACAGAACCGCCTACGGGTCCAATGATTAGATTTTATAGTATTTGATTATTTGCTATTGTGATTCATGACTTCTAGTGTGGTGATGAAGAACATGAGTAAAATATTCAACAATGAGTGGACATCAGAAGCTCAAATAACAGCCTTTGCTAGATAATTATTTTAACAAGATATGTCATCTGTTCATGTCAAGGAATTTTCGGTTGCAATTTCTTTTTAATCAGTTTCGTGTATATACACACGCACACAAAATGATACGTGAATGTTTACTTGGCCTCATCTGAACGCTAGCATTAAAAATCACACGTTAGTTACTGAAATCGCAACAATGCAGTGAAGTTGTGTGAGTAAAATTCCGATAACTTTATGAGCTATCAACCAAGTAAACCAAACAAAATTTTGTCCACACAAATAGATAAACAAAACTTTATATATTTCTCATATAGATTTTTCTTGTTTAAATATGCATACTTATGTAAATCTTTTGACCAGTTCTTATCTAATCAAATCAGAACAACTGAACAAGCCGAACCAGAATTATTACGTACTTCACCACCAAATAGCCCTTGATGGGCCGAAGCTTACGGCCCGTTAAAGTAAAAGGAATGGGTTCGATGGCCTAACACGCGTGGGTTTCATTTAGCTGGCAAGCAGTTCACACACTCGAGTGTCTTCAGATCTGTGTCGGTGATCGACGCGGCATGGAATAATAATTATTAATTAATTTTATTTTTTGTCAGCAATAATTATTAATTAATAATCTTCAAAAACACGAAATTGCGCATTAATTTTAAATTATAAAATCATCCATTTAAGGCCGTCGTTAACCCACAAAGCTCGCTCACTGGATTCTGGAAGCTGAAATTAAAACTCAACTAGCTCCGATCCAGAAACTCTTACTACTTTCCTTGATCATCAAGTTGCAGTCTTTGAGAGGATCTTCTGGTAATCTTTCTGTGCCTCTCTCACTACCCTCTCTGCAGATCTCTTTGCTTCTTCTGTCTTGGCATTGCTTTCATGTCTGATTCGAACTCATCTTGTTCCTTTTTTTCACTTATAATGTTTTGTCCTGAAACTTTTTGCTTCATGTCTTGTTTTTTTCGCAGTTCATTAAAATTAGATCCATTTTTGAATCTTAAAATTCTCAGTTATGTTGTAAGATCTGTGTAATTCAGTTCAGTTTGTTGATCTAGATCTGTACCAAGTTTAGAACTTTGAGCCTAACCAGCCAACAAACATAAACGGCATGACCAGTTTCATTCTCAATAAGTCAGCTGTTGTCTGTAATTGCTAGAGCTTTTGATCATATAACCAGATCCATTGTAAGAAAGTGTACATCTTGAGTTACTGATCTAAGCTTCACTGATTCCTCCATTGTCATATTTTTTTTTTCAGGTGGATGTGAGTAAAGGTTTCATTGACAACGAGGAACATGGCGATGGGGAAGTATTCTCGTGTAGACGGGAAGAAATCATCGAGCTATGGATTAACCATTACCATTGTTTTGATTGTTTCCCTCTGTTTAGTTGGGACTTGGATGTTCACTTCTTCTTGGTCTGCCTCGGATGATTCTGCTGGCTATTCATCTACCGATACTGCAAAAGACGTGGACTCTGTTACTAAGAACGTTGCTGAAGAAAAGAAGGAGGAGAACGAGGCTGTGACTGAGAATAGCCAAGTGAAGACTGAGCCTGAAGAAAGCTCTGGCGAGAAAACTGAGGTGGTCGAGGACAGGAAGGAGAATGGTGATGGAGATGAGGAGAAAGAGAAGATTGTGAAAGAAGTAGAATCCGAAAGCGATGAATCAAAGGAGAAGGTTGTGAAAGAGGTAGAGTCTGAAAGTGATGAGGCAAAGGAGAAAGAGAAAACTCAGCTGGAAGAGAGCACGGAAGAAAACAAATCAGAAGATGGTAATAACGGAACCGAAGAGAACGCTAGTGAAACTGAAGAAAGCACGGAGAAGAGTAACAAGGAAGTCTTTCCAGCTGGTGACCAGGCTGAGATTACAAAAGAGACTACCACTAAAGATGGATCTTGGTCAACACAATTGGTCGAGTCGCAGAACGAGAAGAAAGCACAAGAGTCTTCTGTACCTAAAGACCAACAAAGTAGCTATGAATGGAAGACGTGCAATGTGACTGCTGGACCAGACTACATCCCTTGCCTTGACAACTTGCAAGTCATCAAAAAGCTTCAGTCTACGATGCATTATGAGCACCGCGAGCGTCATTGTCCTGAGGAGTCTCCGCGTTGCCTTGTGTCTCTCCCTGATGGGTATAAGCGATCCATCAAGTGGCCAAACAGCAGAGAAAAGGTGAACTTAGTAACAAAACCGCTTGTTCTCCTTTAAACGATCTGTCATGACATCTGTTCTTATGTTTGTGTGATTGCAGATCTGGTACAACAATGTTCCCCACACCAAGCTTGCAGCGATCAAGGGACATCAAAACTGGGTGAAGATGAGCGGTGAACATCTCACGTTCCCTGGTGGTGGTACTCAGTTTGTGAACGGTGCCCTTCATTACATTGATTTCATCCAAGAGGTAACAGTTTATAGCTTTCTAATTACAAGGCATGCTAAAAATACTGAAGTGATTGTATTTGTTTGCAGTCGTATCCTGCTATTGCGTGGGGAAACAGAACCCGTGTTATATTGGATGTTGGGTGTGGAGTTGCTAGCTTCGGGGGTTTCCTTTTCGAGAGAGACGTGCTTGCATTGTCGTTTGCACCAAAGGATGAGCACGAGGCGCAAGTGCAGTTCGCGCTGGAGCGTGGTATTCCTGCGATGTTGAATGTTATGGGAACCAAAAGATTACCCTTTCCTGGTTCTGTTTTTGACCTTATCCATTGTGCTCGTTGTAGAGTCCCTTGGCATATTGAAGGTAAACTCATTGTGTTCTTTTGTCTTAGTTGTGTTCTAAATGATAATATTGCTTTTGGTTGTTGTTTGATATGAAGGTGGTAAGCTTCTTTTGGAACTGAACCGTGCTTTGAGACCGGGTGGTTTCTTTGTCTGGTCAGCCACTCCTGTCTATAGGAAGAACGAGGAAGATTCTGGTATATGGAAAGGTAGGAAACTTTTTGATCGCTCTCTACCTCAGAATAGGCTTTTGGAATTTGATTTTAACCTTCTTTGTGGTGTTGTAGCAATGTCTGAGCTTACAAAGGCAATGTGCTGGAAGCTGGTGACAATTAAGAAAGACAAACTGAATGAGGTTGGTGCTGCCATATACCAAAAGCCAACTACAAATGAATGCTACAACAAAAGACCTCAAAATGATCCTCCTCTCTGCAAGGACTCCGATGATCAAAACGCAGCTTGGTACTGTGTCCTTACACCCTTTCTCAATTCACTAGTAAAGTGAGAGGCTAACATGTTTGATTTACTGTTTTTAGGAATGTTCCACTTGAGGCATGTATGCATAAAGTGACAGAAGACTCATCAAAGCGAGGAGCATCATGGCCCAACATGTGGCCAGAGAGGCTTGAGACTGCGCCTGAGTGGTTGGATTCTCAGGAAGGTGTTTATGGACCAAGAGAATTTCGCAGTGGACCAAGAGAAGTGGAAGACTGTTGTCTCAAAGTCGTACATTGATGGCATGGGGATAGATTGGTCTAACGTGAGAAACGTGATGGACATGAGAGCAGTCTATGGAGGATTCGCTGCTGCTTTGAAGGATCTGAAGCTATGGGTGATGAACGTGGTTCCTGTGGACGCTCCTGATACGCTTCCGATCATATATGAACGTGGTTTGTTTGGAATCTATCATGACTGGTGTGAATCATTCAACACTTATCCTAGAACTTATGACCTTCTCCATGCTGATCATCTTTTCTCCACCCTGAGGAAGAGGTAGATAATTACATCACCGGTTCCCTTTTCTTCAACTCACAGCTTCTGATCTCATTTAATCAATATAAACCTTTCTCTCCTTTTGCGTTACAGGTGCAAGTTGGAGTCGGTAATGGCTGAAGTGGATCGGATTCTGAGGCCAGAGGGAACTTTCATCATAAGAGACGACATGGAGACAATAGGGGAGGTTGAGAAGATGGTGAAGTCTATGAAATGGGAGGTGAAAACTACACAGTCTAAAGACAATGAAGGCTTGCTTTCGATTAAGAAGTCATGGTGGCGTCCTACACAAACTGAGACAATCAAATCGGCAATAGCTTAAAGACAAGTCAGAAAAGCATCACACTTGAGTATAGTTGCATTCATGTTTGGTTCTTTCAGGCCTTCACAAGGCTCTTGCTTATCAAATTTAATTATTAGTTTATTACTTGTATTCCTTTGCGCTGAAAAAGTTGCATACGTAAACTCTTGAACACAAGTTCTTTTGAAATCATTTGCCTCTTTCGAATCTTGTATGTCTGAATAGAGTAAAGGTCGCATGTTTGATTGGTAATGTGATTAAATAATCACAATATGGTAAAACATTAAGAAAAGATAATGTTGATCAACAAAACTGTCAGAATCACAAAAGATGGCTCAAGTATGAATCTGAAACAAAAGCTACATGTCTGCGAAGAAAGCTCTGTTGTCCACTGGATTTGCTTTGCTTTTTGTTTTCCTCTTGCTACCTGTACAAGAAATTTGTTCTCATGCGAGAGAGGTTCAAGTGAGGTTTAACACGAAACAGTTAGAAACACTCATTCTACACAAAAGTATAATAAATAGTTAACATGGTGTAACACACTGTTAATTTAAAGAGCAGAGAAGTCTAAGATACCGAGATCTTCGATAGGGAACTCGTGAGACCCAATTGGCTTGTATGATTCTGTTGGGCAGTGCCAGTATTCCAACGAGAAAAAAATGCAAATATAATTTGAATGAATTAAGTAGCGAAGATAAACAGTATAGAGCCTTCTCTCATGGAAGAAAGAGTGTTTGTTTACGTTACCTCCTAATTATTCCATTATCACATCCAGTGATAAGCCTCTCCTCGTCGTAAAATAATCAAAACTATACTAAAAGGAGAATAAGAAACCTTCTTAGCTATGCCACGTCAGATCAGAAAATCAACCAATCAAATTCGTCTTTACTGCCATGTCATCAGCCGAGTCAACAAAGAAACCCTACGTTTATGTTAAAAAATAAACCGTACGTTCCTCTGCATAGCTTCCGGCTCCGTTGAACACAGACGGTTTCAAGGGCAGGATGTCGGGATTTCGCCATGCCGGTGTGTCCAAGATCGGCGTTAGATCCATCACCTGTTACCGCCAGATCCGCCGCCTACGGAGTTGTCCCGCGGCCTTAAACGGTGGCTCCGAAACAGAGACCAACTCCGAAACCCTAGCTTCACGGATCTGCTCAAGCCTCCAATCGTCGCTTAGGTCTGAGAATCACAAGCTGACGCACTCCCAAGACGGCGGGGAATAAGCTGGACCGAAGAGAAACAAACGAGAGGGAACCGCCATCCCTCACCGCAGATCCGTCGACACCATCTCCGTCCAGCTACGACCTCTGAACTTCATCACTGAATCTGAAACGGTACAAGTTATGTGTTTTTCGTGTGGTGTTCCTTATTAATTCAATCTCCATCAATCATCACTCATTTTCGCCAAAGTATCTTCTGATTAGTCAATTATAGCAGTGGATCTCCCAGATTCCTTTTATCTCGGTAAGTTCTTATTTGTTTATTCCTACAAATCTACTTCTACTTCCTGTGTCCATTTGTTTTCTTGATCTTACGGCTCCTTTGTTAAATTATGTCATAAATGATGAATCTTTTTCTTCTTATTGAAGACATCACTAAGCATATATATTTACTATATCTTTACCAATGTTAGCATATGTATGTATCTGATCTTATTGTCTTGATTCTGGTTGTTTATTTGTTTTTTTTAAAGCGTTTTCAGCGGTACTCATACCAGCCACCGTGATAACTATCTCACTGGTGTCTCTGTTGGGGACTGTCCACGTTTAGGGTACATCAAAGTTTAGAAATTTAACGGAGTCATTGCATATACACTTGGTGGAGTGCAGTCCCGCGTTGCAGAAACTTCAGCACCAGAACCTGAAGTGCACAGATGAAAGTAGTTCGGAGAAGAAAGCTATAAGTTCACTAGCTGGGACACCTGTGCACTGGCACGCTACTCTTGAAGAGGTACCATTAGGAGGTATGCATGTTTGTTACATTTACTTATTGAGAATCTCTTATGAGGCTCTTGGCTTAATATAGCAACAGTCAACGTCGTAAGCAATGAAAAATATGATGATCTGCATCGTTCCTCATTGTATCTATTGTTCTCTTTTGCTTGCATTGGCAGTACCAACAATAATCATAGCTCATGAGTTCTATGATGCTCTTCCAGTTCATCAGTTTCAGGTTTGTGTGATTTGCAATATAGTCTTCTCATTTTTCCAGCTTGTGCTTCTCTTTCTGGCTATTTTCTATGTTCTGTGTATGTTGCTTTCAAAGCAGTTCATCTTGAAGAAACAACATGAAGCTGTGAGATGCTTTCCCTTTTAGTTCCTATATAATGGTCTTTCTTTTTCCATTGCTGGTCATTCTAAATGGTTTCCTTATCCAGATCCAGAAGCAACAAGGTCAGTCTTACGCACCTATTGAGGAGACGGATGAGAGTCTTCATGTAGCGACAAGCGGAGGATCACATGGGCACGGGGAGTTTGAATTCGGCGAGATCTTTGTGCATCAGTTTTTTCACACCATAGAATTTTTTGCTTAGATCTGTTTCCAACACCTCTTCTTACCTGCGTATATGGGCTCTCAGATATCTATCTAATCATGGAGTAGTAGGAAGCTACTATATATATTACTCATGGCTTAACTATATCAATCATCCTTTGTGTGTATTGCAGTCTTGCACACTCGGAGATATCGTCAGTCTTCTATGAGACTATGAGAAGGTCGTCCTTCTCGCTTGGGGTATGCGCATCCTCTCATTCTCTCTCTCTCTCTTAGTCTAACTAATATTAGCAAATCAACTAATCGATCTTTGTTTTTTCATTAAAATAAACAGGTACAACAATGTGTTGATCCTGATCGTTGGGATCATTGTTTTCATATTGTGGGATTGCTGCTGGTGATAGAGACACTGAGCACGTTCCTTCGCGCACTGCGTCTCCACTTGGTGGAGTTTCAGAACAAATTCTACGCTCATTTCTCTTTCGTTCTCACCGGAAACGAAGACGATTGATAGGGATGAATGATTGTTCCATTCCCCTCCCATTCTCTGCAAAATTTGCATATATAAAAAAGGAACGAGACAAACCAAGTTTTATTTATTTTCTGCGAATATATTTTTCCCCTTCCATATTCAGGGTGGGCGGAATTAAATATGTTTATTTTGTTTGCCTGTCTGGAGATTAGATTTTTTTAAACAACAGTGGAGAAGGGGCTAATGGAATTTGTACGAGGTAAACTCATTTGTTGATGTGTTTGTTTGGAGTTAAATACGTGAGGATTTGTTTCCACTTACTATACAGTTCATCTACTGAAAATTGTTTGTCAATAAGGAATCAAATACTCGACAAATCACTTTTCTTTATCGAGATAACACAACTTCTAGAATCTCTAACAGTTTGTTTGGACTTGGTGTTGTTGTCTGCAGGCACAATCCTTTTTGCGAGAGTGAATCCTTTTTGATGAGGTCCTATAACAAATTAAGGTACTTTAACTAAGTTCTCTCTTTGATCAAAAAAAAAAAAAACTAAGTTCTCTCTTACAAACAAATAGAAAGTAAACTAGAATAATGATTTGTTTCAGAATTTACAATTTTGCTTATCTAAATACAGGTGAGAGCCTGAGAGAGTTTGACATATTAACTTTGCTTAGGGCTTTTTTTTTTTCATCTATTTTAGGAGTTGAATAATATTTTGACAGACTTGAGTGTGCCAGTCTTTACTTATGAGATATTATGTGTGTTGAGCCAAATAAAATGTGTTTTGGTTCTTTACACGTGATTGAATATTTCTCTTTTTTTTTTTACATTTTGTGTGGAAGTACATTTGCTTATTGTTAGCTTGAGGTTCAGTTTCTGATGTCACTCAGATCACAATGGAATAATATATAACATTTCAGATTTGCATATTTGAATTTTTTTGCAGCAAATTAAACATATTGACTGGTCTTATACAAAAACAAATTTCTCTATTCAAATAGAAACATTAGATTTCTTCAGGTGCAAAAAACTGATGTGGTGTGAAATTTGTTGTTTATGATCTGTTTTTTAACGTAAAATGTACATTTAGTAGTCACACAGTAAGTTAAGGTGATCAACCTTCTCTCATTTTCAGTTACCACAATTGGTTAAGAATGGATTAGAAATAATATATTCAAATTTAAACGATTTTGTAATTGTCATAGTGGTAAAAAATAAAAAAAAGGAATATCTAAATTAGATTTCTTACATTAATCAATTTATTTATTTTTATGTGTTAAAATGTTGTTTGGAAATCATATCCTAACTTTAATTAGGAAGAAGTTAAAAATTTATGAATGGTGCTATTGTTAAAAATTCTTAAAAAAAAACGGAGTTTGTCAATAAAATCGTACCACAAGTTATGTAAGTTTGTTTGAATATCTAAAAATTAAGACATGGAAGGAGTCATTGGATATCAATACAGAGATTCATGTTTTGCCTCTATATGCATAATTAATATATATATATAAACATACCTGAAGCGAAAAATAAATAGTTATTGATTAAATGAAAAGAAGTTTCACATCAAATTTGTAGAAACATAGATATAAAGCAGCTTAAGAAACATAAGTGATCACTAAATTACATATTAGCTTAAAATTTGTAAAATCTTACAATATTTATTTAAAAATGTTTGCTATAATAACGTCTCCTTCCATATATATTAACAATCATGCGTACTCAGTTGCGGTAACAAAGAACATATGAAAATAATCCTATGAAAAGAAAAATGAGAAAACTCTATTTTGAACTAAATGCTTTAAAGTCATAAAAAATGGATAGAGAGATATGTAATCTCCATAAATGTGCAGAGCAATGTGTAGAAACTACATGACATTATTTTGTCAATGCAAAAAGATACAATTTTGACAAGAATATGAAAACGGATCACAGTATAACCCCAACATAAGAATACAACCCAATTTCATAACAACATACACACCTAGGATATTATTTTCTTAACTTAAACTCCAGAAAAGTCTACATAAAAAGTTCATCAATCACAACAATGCTAAACAACAATGTCAAATGTTGATCTTAAGATTATTTAAGTTTATGAATGCTTTTCCATATTTAGAGTGAAAGCTATAAGCACAAAATATGATTTTTTTTAAGACGACACGTATTAGATGACATACATTTAGATGACTATTAAACTATATTATTATTTTACAACACATTGTAACAGTTTTAGTGTCACTTTTAAGTATTATAGCGAATCTTATTTTGAATCTCATATGATCCAGTCAAGAGAGGTCATGTTAAATCCTCGCATTTTCCCTTGGTTTCATGACATAACTAATGATATAATTTCAAGATTACTATGGTTGGAGTCTTGAACATGTTATTCCAAGGAGGAATATACAAAGTGTTACGTGCGAGAATAGGGCATCACTCCTACATTGATGTGGCTGGTCCAGCTTGGTTGCAGTCAATGCTTGCTCAAGAAAGCGGAAATGCTTGAAACCCGTATCTACCATCAAACATCTACCAACAACATCATATGAAGCAGGTAAAAGAATATACACACACGATGTAAGAGTTTATTTAGAGATACTGGTGATTCCATGATTACAAACAATTTTGAATTCATACGCGCCGGAATACCACTAGTCATGTACTAAAAGGTGAATATGGAGTGTTTCTAGCCTGTCCACGTAAGCTAATATATTTGACCAATCAAAACATTCCAATAATACACGCCGGCAAAAAAATCGGGTAGCAGATCTCTAGCTTACGTACGGACTATGTTTGATGGGCTTCTCCGGTTCGTGTTGGGCTTTGCTACCCAGTTCGAATAAAAAAAAACTTCAACGCAAGACGGATAACACGAGGCCTCTACTCTTCTCGCTCTTCGTCTTCACCTTTCTTCACCATCGTTTCAGTTTTCCCGATCCAGAACTCCACAATCAATACTCCACTACATCTCCATCCATCAATTCCTTCTTTATGATTTCCATTCCGTTTAGATTGGTTAGGGTTTAGATCTCGATTTGCTCAATTTGTTGTTCGTTTGCTTTTGTGGGTGGTTACAGTGAAAGTGTTATTAGCTTAAACGATGGAGAAGGTGTGCGAAGAGCTAGACAAAGTCAAAGCCGCGAATGAGAAGCTCAGAGGAAACTTCAGAGCCAAAACGAAGCTTCTTGAGAACCTAAAGAAGCTTCAGAACAAGCAGTTGATAGAGATTCAAGAGGCGAGATCTGTAATCGAGAAGCAAGGTTATGAATCCGAGGAGACTCTAATGCGCGAGGAAAAGGACTATTATGAGGAGGATTCATCAGAAAAGGAAGAACCTTTTGATGGGCCATGGAGCAGAAAGGTAAAAGATAGGAAGTCTGCGCAGAACAAAAGTGCCCGTCATTCAGGTTCTGTTGTTGATTCAGGTTTGGAGTTTCCTAGGCAGTGGCAGCCGCAGCCTACGGTTGTAGAACAGGATAGATATGGCAAACCAAAGTCCAAACCGAAGACAGCAACACTGAAATTTCCTTTTGATAAAACGTCTGTTGGGCCATATGCTTCAGGTTGTAATGGGTTAGGTATGACCTCTGCATACAACACCTCTTCTCTCGCTAGGCACAAGTATGGTTCTCATTTGGTTCTTAGGTCAGAAGATAATATGGATGATGATGACCAGGATCCACTCTTTGGAACAGGTTCTTGGCAGGATCAGGATATTGTTGTTAGAAAGAAATCTGGATTCTTGAGGCTTGGAAAGAAACATAAGTTTTCCAGGGAGGGAGAAATGAATTCCGAACATTTCATGGGTCCACCATATTCAGCAAGGCAGTCCCACAGCAATGTTGCAAAGTCAAGCAAATATGCAAATCAAATGAAGCCCGTAAAAGGTAGTCTGGCAGACCTTCGTGGGGACTTCTATCGGCATGCGAAGTATCATGGAGATGGATTTTCGGTGGACCCCAGATATATATCTGATGACGTGACAGACTCTTACCCAACCAATCTCGCGGTATAAGCCATAACCGCCACACCCCACAAAACCACGCCGATCTTGCTTATGCCACGTGATCCATCAGTACACAGCCTCGATTTGTACAGACAACACCGATAAACCATTCCCTTGGCTTCGGCTCAAATAAAAACATTTCTTACCAGATCCTACACTTGATCCCTTGCACAGTTTTCCTTTCGGACTCCAGTACTTCCCGGTTCACAATCCCATAATGAAAAACTCATCTAGTTCTCATTGACTCAGTCACGGTTATGTCTTGGAAACTCAGCAGTTCCCACGACATCAGTTCATACAATATGTACCTAACAGACAGACGTCCTACAGACATGTGATGGTAAACTCTCACTAGTTCCCATCCATGCTTTCACCGCGATCGGAAACCTACAGTAGTGAACTCTTTGAGTTCCAGTGACAGTACAATTATGTCTTGGAAGGTACATCTCCCACAGACATCAGATTGGGTTTCCGCAGACAGTAGTACAGACACGCGATGGCGAACTATTCTAGTTCCCACCGACGCGACAACAATTACGTCTTGGCAACTCTCCGGTTCCCACAGACGTCAGGACAAAACACGCGATGACAGACAGTCACGTCTTGGAAACTCTCGGTTTCCATAGACGCCAGGACAGACAGTATCAGAACAGTTATGCCTCAGCAAACCCACTCGGTTCCTAAGGACATATCATCAACACTAACACTAGGGTTTCAGTATTCCCACTTGTCCAGTTAATCAGACACTTAGTCTGGTCCAGCATTATCATTCTAAGTCATCGAGCAGCCGTCTTACAATCAAGCTAAGTCTTAATGAGCATCTCAGCCATAAGCACCTAGACTGATCTAGACTCTCGCATGAAAGGAATTAATAATCTAAACTCAAATGATCGTCCCAAATCATCGAGCCGTCCTCCCAAAATCCGGCAAGCCTTAGCAAGCGTCACAGCCCCTAAGCACCTTGTCTAATCTAGACGCTGATGATAGGATCCGATCATTTACTACTTTTGAAACTCTGACCACAACTCATCATCTATGGCATCTTGTACCTCTAAGTAGATTCTTGATTACCTAACAAGTCTTTGGCAAGTACACCTGACTTCCAATCTCTTGTTCCGATAATCTCAACTCTCGGACCGACAAACCTAGCAAGACGATCAAGCTTAGTCAACCTTGACAATTTCTTTGTCCAGTTCCTATATCCAGACTTGCCTACACCCACCACTTGCTAAGTGTAAGTCTCACTCAGATTTTTCCAAAAAATCTTTTTATGAAACTTCCAGTTCCATTTTCCCGGACCAGCTTGTCCATTACCTTGAAAACCTTAGAATCCGTCTAAGCATTCTCAACAGACGTTCCATTCGGATGTAAGTCTCCGTACTTCACATTCCAGCATCCGTGCCTTGGCCATTAGTCCTTAGGCTCTTCCATGGACGACTAGTCCAATTCAGTTTTCCGATTTCCTGACTCTCTCAGGTTATCTCTTAGCAAACCATCCATTGCCTTAACCCGTCCTTAACCCGTTCATTGAGATACTATCTCAATTCTCGGACCACCTGTCCAACTCAGTTCCCGTTTACAACATCCGGCTCATCCGTTCGGCTATCTTGCCTTGAAGGCCTTCCGTCTGAAGTCCCCCTTTCAGATCCAGTTACGGACGTCTTGTCCATACGGAATTAAACTCGTCAGCTCCTTGGCTCCATATCCGACATCATTGTACTTGACAGTTCATTGTTTTACTTTGACATTTTTGAATCATCTTTCGCCTTCTCGAACACATCTTGGTTCTTCTTTACTCCAGTCTGCTTAACCTTCCTTAAGCTTCAGAAATCTCTTAGTCATTCCTTCCCGTTTCTTCACTTCAGAATCCGGATCCATTGATTTTAGTAAACCTCTATGTTGTTTCCAACACTTAGAATAATTTCTTGGATAACTCTCACGAGTAATCCAGAACACCTTAAGCAGTCCGATCATTCTCCAAATGATCTTAACTCAGATTTCATTTAACCAATCTAATCATTCATCAATGATCTTATTTCCGGTTTCTTTCCAGTTAAACTTCTAACTTACATTTGCCCATACCAAGTGTAAGTTCGACTTGATCACTCCCAAGATCAAGTCTCTCGTCCGTTCTCCAATGCTTGTGCTTAGCATTTTCCACGTCCGTTCGGTCTATACAAATCTTGAATAATCCTTCCATCTCTGTCCTAGAACCGTAATCGCTCTGATACCACTTGTAGGGCCCTGACCCGGCTTACCTTACTGCCGGTTCGTCCTCAGTTCACTTGCCCCGACTCAAACTAGCCCTTTACGAAATATTCCCTCTACTTACGGTTTTTAACCAACTTTCCTCTAAGAGGTTCAATTCAGATCCGAGTGTTCGCTAAGTCTATCCAGCATCCTAGCGAATCACTACAACAGACAGTATAATAAACATGTACCTTACTGCCTCAGTGCTTTGTTATCTGAAAATCCATCCATACACTCCGTCCTTGCTGTCTTCCTGCTTCCCATCATTCTTATCCAGCCAGCTCGATCAGATACTTAACTGAATCCCCTTGTTCCTTAGTCACTCATCCAACCATCCCCACGTGATCCAAGTAAACAAAGAGAGACGGCTTGGTCTCCAACCAGCCATCCAGAACAGACAGTACGCCAGCCATGCTTAGCGTCCCAGAATTAGACCCAGATCACACACGGATCAGTCAGTACACACTCGGCTCCACAGCCCCGTAACCAGTCAGTAACACCTTGCCTCCATCCAGTACAAGTCTCGGTCCAGTCACCACCGATCCATCAACACTCGGCTCTATACCATAGCCGGTACAAAATGTTGAGACTCGATCCGAGTTCTAAACGCCAGTATCATATTCTAGCACTATACATCCGTTAACCGCCTCCGGTAACTCTTACCCTTGATCCACAACCATCAGAACGATCGCCCCCAATCAGAACTCTGCCCTCAATCCACGGAAGCCGCCTGATCAGTCTCCCTTGAACTCGCAAACAATCGTAACAGACTCTTACCCAACCAATCTAGCGGTATAAGCCATAACCGCCACACCCCACAGAACCACGCCGATCTTACTTATGCCACGCGATCCATCAGTACACGTCCTCGATTTGTACAGACAACGCCGATAAACCATTCCCTTGGCTTCGGCTCAAATACCATCGACTGTAAGTACCGCATCCCCGGATCTCCAGACTCGAACTGGTCATGAAATGAACCAGAACTCCTCGCAGAAGGGCAGACAGACCTGCGCCCGCCATTACAGACTCGGATCGGCCTTCCAGCCATCTTTTTCTGTCCGCTCCTATCCCTTTCTCCTCCCTCTCTTTCTCTGCATTTCTGTCTAGAAAAAAACCGTGTTCCCCCCATCAGTCCACGAAATTCAGAAAAATAAAAAGGAAGTTCTGGACGGTTTCTCCTTTTCCCAACCGTCCTTAACTGCTCCCAGTATCTCTCCTGGCAGTTTTCCTTTTCTTTCCGCTCTCCCTCTCCTGTTGTCTCTCCAGAACCTTCTCCAGCAGAGATGTCCCTCTCTGATCCATGAAAATCAGATTAAATCAGTGGTTGGACGGTTTCCACCCCAAAACTGTCAGTCCATAACCGCTCCCGCGCCCATTTAATTCATAAACTGCCCTCGAGCAGTTTCTTTCTCGGTTCCGTAACTACCTTAGCAGTTCCCGAACCCATAAACCGTCCCAGTCAGTTAAGTGGTCCGGCAACCACTCAGAACCGCCCTATAACTGCTTCACTAACTGCTTATTAACCGCTCCGGTAACCACTCAGTAACTGATCTCGGTAACCGCTCATGTAACCGTCCTGATAACTGCTCGGTAACTATTCCAGTAACCGTTCCCGCCTTTTTCCTTGGCTAATCAGTTCATGTTTAGCTCTGTATCCGTTCCCGCCAGAACGTATATTAATCAGTCTGTTGGCCGACTAACTGATCTCGGATGACAAGTCCAACTGCATTGTCTGACTCTGTCCAGCTTAGTCCGACAAGCTCAACTGCTTTGTTCGGACATACTGTATCGTCTTAACCTGACCAGTACTATCCATATGACATGTCCATCATGTCTGTCCCGTCTGATCAGTCCGACCTTGGACTGATCCAGTTCAGACTGCGGGATGGGGATGCTACACGGAGCCCCGCGCAAGCGCGGAAACGTTAGCATAACCGAGATTGTGGAATTACAAAGTGTTGATGGTGATGGTTTGTAGAGTTTGAGTATAGATGTAAAGGTTGTAGAAGTGTTAGGAGTTGTTTTAAGAGAAGAGGGTTGGTGTATTTTCTATTATTATGCTTAGTGCAGATGTGGAAAGTTATTCGGTGGGGAAAAATTATTGATTTAGAAGAAAACGTAGCATTGACATTAGGTGAACCTTTTCGTAACTATTAAACATAAGAAACAGTTATAAGCGGATGAAGTAGATTGGAGTAATGTGGTTTTAAAAAACATGAAACAGAGAAAATCTTGAAATGTCTTGAAGAAGCAATGCATAGCAATTAAAGGTACTGATAATTAAAAAAACGGAAGCAAAGTTGGGTTGACGGATCACAGCGTAGTAGCTTCACTCACGAAAACGTTTGCGGTTACCATAATTCACTTGACCATCGGCTGGATTTGGATCATACGCTTCGCCTTCAACCAAGGCACCGGCGGAAGCAGATGTTTCACCACTCTCTCCACCAACAATTGAAGCTTCTTTGGTGTTGAAAGTCTGGTTAACGAATGAACATGTGTTATAGTGTGTCAGTTAATTTAAAATTTAACGGTATCATATTATAATACCTCAGGTTCGATGTGGTCACTTATTCCACAAACAGTGAAATTGCGGTGGTTTGGGTGAAATTGAACGGGGTAACACGTATCTGGAACACAAATTCTTTTCCACCAAACTCTCCTATACACTGTGGGAGCTGCTCGCCCCCACCACCATTCATCTGTTTTGTATAATTTTTATATTTTTTGAAAACAAACCTGTTCCACAATTAGAGTTGCGGCATCTTTCTTTACGAGACTAAGCATCTCTATGTCGAAAACCACAAAAGTGGCATTGTCATTCCCATCATAAACAGACAATTCAACACGGTACCTGAAAAAAAAGGGATTTAGTGAGCAATGGAAGGAAGTGGTCTCCAAGAAACAATGATTCTGATACTAAACTGTTTAAAATGCTCAATTTATAACACCGCTGACGTTGGCATTAACACAACGGTTGCAACGTAGAGAATTTCCTGATTGATCTAACTTTCTGCTGCAGCCAGTGCATGAAACAAAAGACCACCCATTCTGTTGGAGAACCTCAAGCACTCGAGCCTTGTAGATGAACTCTGCTTCCTGGGTCTAACAAGCGAACATCAAAACATCTTATAAGACTAATTTCAACTTAGACGACATTTCCTACTTTAAATAAATATTATTGTTACCTGCTCATCAGAGTTGGAGATGAATTTGTTGAGATCTCTAATGGAGACATGTTCCTGGTATCGATGCAAGGAAAAGCTTCACCAACTGGTCCTCCTAAGCTGAAAGCGAAATCATATATGTTAGAAAGTGACTAATTCAAGATTAATGTAGTCAAAGTGGAATATTACCTAGCTGTGAACTGGGTGATGGCTGGAAGATTCACGTCGAAATAAAATTATGTGGCTGGGGTGGAGTTGAGGTACAAATTTCCTACAGAGAGTAAGTGTTTGGGTTGCATAATAAATTAAACCCTAAAATAATTGAATTTACCAAAAGCAGTTTGAACCAAAATTTTTAAAAGATCTTACAAACCTCCAAAGATTTTTGGATTCACAGTTGTGACCACCATGACAGACTGTGTTCTTTCGCCTGAGCTGATGAATCCCCGAAAGGTTGCCACAGCTTCATCCCATAAGGACAGATACACCACAACATTACTGCAAAAAAGTTGTTTTAATGACGATGCCACATCCATAAAAGTTTTCCAAATAAGTTTTTGTTAGCTTATGGTTCGATGACGAAGCGGACAACAACTCGAGTCATCACTGTAGCGTCCTTAAGATCGGAACCTTGGACGGAACGAATCATTCCTACAACATCTACAACGTTGAACACATATACTGTCTCAGTCTAAGACCATAATTAAGACATACAATTTTAAAACTGAATAAACTTATTTCGACAATCATATATAAGAAATAAACCTGGGAGTTCCAAGTTCGTGTTAGCAAGTGCTTGAAGATGCTCAAACTTCCTGAGCATGAATTTTTGGAGGTTGATAATGGGAGCATTGACCAGGACTTCATCAATGGTTGTTTGTGGCAGGAACCGGATCACGAAAGGATTGTCTGTGATCTTGTACATGTTAGTGCATCTAGCAACCTCAAAGCCTGAAACTTTGACGATGGAACCACTTCGTAAACCTGGGCGGTAGTGACCGGAGCGAGCAGCAGGTATAAACCCATGGATCACAGAATTCTGAGAACAAAACAAAAAATAAACATGTGAATAAATGGAATCAAACGGTTGGTCTTTCTCTAAAAGTTCAAACATAAATAAAAAAAGTTTGATCGTAAATACATGGAACAGTACCTGCTCATCAAGGAAAAGCAAGGTGATTCCCATGAATTTACCTTGCTTCTTAATGTTTCTGAAGTCCCAAAAACGAAGGAGGCGAGCCACAACGAACTGAGTAGATCGATCCAGGCGGAGATCGTCAAACGATGTCGGGGCAACAACGGCGGGAGCGGAGGAAGCCATCTTTGAGAAAATCTTTGGAAGCTGAGGGAAGAAATTTTAAGTGAGAGTGATTAAGAGCGATCCCCACAGCCTCATCCATCTCCTATTTAAAGAATTAAGAATTATCAGACGAAGAATACCAAAACGTTACAGAGTTTATTGTAATTAAGACACAGTTAAGAATACATTGAGGGTGGAGGAAGGCAAAGAGATGAGAAGGGGTGGCTTTACAAAACAACTGGAACAAAATCGGTAACTTCAACAATGGAAGAAGAAAACGATGATGCCCTAGAACTAAACGCGTCGTTTTCTTTCAATTATTCCATGAATTATGCAATAACACATACCCAACCAACAGCCCATACGATATATTTCAGAACACAGAAGCCCAAACCCAAAATCATATAATCAAACCAAACGTAAATCACGCGAGACCCACATACAATATACCCTTCCAAATAAAACAGGAAACACGCGGACCCACAAAAATATACTCTTCCAAATAAAACAGGAAACACACAGGACCCACAGACAATAAAAGAAATCTGACGTGGACCCTCTAAAAAGAGAGGAAAGTCCCTCATTATATATACTAGTGGTTTTTCCGCGCTACGCGCGGAACAATTGTTTATTGTTTTTATAAATATTTTGTTTATGTTGTACATTTTTTTTTACTATGGAGGTTAGTATTGGTGCTTAGTTTTTCATGAAATCAGCAACCAACATTTTGCTATACATGATGATATTAAGTTTTGTTTTAATTGTGCGACTTTTATTTTACAATTATGTTTTATATATATTATTAATTTTTGTAATGTATATGAGATTCATGATCAAAATTGTGAATAATGTGTATTAGGTTTAGGAGAAGATAATTTCTATTAGGTTTAGTAGTGTGAAGATATATTGGAAGGAAATGGTGAATTGTATGTTATAGTCTCAGTATTTGAAGTTTAAATTTAGAAATTTAGCTTTGATTTATGTTTGAAATGTATTTGCTTTTCTATATTATTGTTATGAAAAAGTAATGCTGGAATGAAAAATATATATTTTTGGAGATAAATTATTTTAAAAAAATTATTTTGCATTTAAATTTAAACAATTGTAAAAAGCAATACAAAAAATAAACTGAAATTTAAACATAATAAACCTCATATTAATTTTGTGTAATCAGAAATCAAATATTACTTTCTCTACATATGGTCAACTTATGTTTGTACGAAACCATTGATTAATGCAAGAAAAATAAAAAATTATGTTCCCAAAACCTTAGAAGATGCACCTCCGCCGTATCTGAGCAACGGTCTGCTCTTAAGTTGGCAAGAAGAACGTAGGAAGACGACATATCTGAAGGCGTCTATCGGATTGCTTAAGCCGTAAGATATCTCAATGGTGCAGATCTTTATCGCTCCAAAACACTTATTTATAGCTCGACCTTGGATATGTTACAAATGCAGCTTGTTAATGAGAATAAATGAGACGGAGTGGAAAGAAAGGTGGGGTGAAGCTTAATGATTGAATTAAAGGTTGATTTTAAGTGAAAGAGAAGACGTTACAGGAAAACGCAGTCGGGAACGATGGAAGGTGAAGGCGTCGATCAGCTGAAGATGGCACACCTAACTCTAAACACAAACGGGCCGCATATATCAAAGTATGGACTAAGAAATAAATAGAAATGCCCAATAAATAATCAGAAAATCCAGTTAATCCGCGAGCCAGAAACACCAAAGAAAAAAGAAGAAAAAAAAACCACGAATTGGAAGAAAAAGAAAAAAGAAGAAACTCTCTCTATGGTCGACACGTGTCGCAAAATGGAGATAAAAAAGATGATGTGACGTATTGTGGATAGTTTATCTTCAATTTTATTATTATAGATATGTATATTGTTTTTGTTAGGAAAATATTGAACAAATTTAGGATGTTTAGTTAAGTGTCTCATAAATAGTCTAATATAATTTTGTATGGTAGATAAAAAATAGGGCAAATCTCCAAAATAACACATTTCTAAGTTTATATCACAAAAATAGCACCCAAAAACTAAAATGACCAAAATAGCATTTTATTTTTTGAAAAATTTAAAATTTTTTTATTTTTCAAAATTTGAAATCTTATCCCCAAAATCCAAATTTCCAATTCTAAAACCTAAACCCTAAACCCTAAACCCTAAACCCTAAACACCACCCCTTAACTCTAAACCCTAATGTCTACACTAATTTGCTATAGTGGTATAAACATTTATTTATTTGTTTTGATAAAACATTAAGTGCTAAATAAAAACTCTTTCTATTTCGGTTTATTTTTTGAATGGGTCAGAGTAAGTGTTGAAACTAAACCTGGTTTGCCCTTAATGTTCTGAATCCACTTTGAGAAACCAAGATCCGCCCCATCATCTTCAACATCCACCCCACCACTTTCCAACCCTGAGATTATCCAATACCATCAAATCAAAAATCAAAACGATGAAAGCTAAAACCATTTTCAAAACAACCATGGAGAAGGTTTTATTCAGAAACGATGGGGTTAGACTTGGATCCAGCTAAACCAGCTTTGACAAGCGCGTAAAAGACACAAACTCGACCAGCCCACAAGACAGGGGTCTCGAGCAAGGAAGCACGAGCAGACCCATTTGAGGCTTTCTTCGTGGAACGAAAGATCCGTTGGAAAGTTGTTAACTTGGAATCAGGAAAGATTGACTTTTTAAGAAGTAAAGCAGAGGAAGGCTTGAAGAGAGTAGGAACCGTCGAATGGCATAATCATATTTTTGATATCACTGATTCATTATTCTCAGCAAATTGGCTAAAGAGTTAACTTAAGACTATTCAAATGAGATTAATTTTTTTGTTGTGAATGAAGAGGGGAACTTGTATGTATTATTAGGTCGACCAACTGGTCTTTATATACATATGGTAATGACGGTCTAAGTACTGGATCTACATGAGATCGTACTTATCCTTAACTAGATAATGACTAGCAATACGTAAGATAAACACCAACTATAATGTAGATAAACACAAGAGTAGATAGGCGCCAGTATGATCCTGCGGATGGGCTTGGCCCGTCTTGCTACACGGACTGATAAATGGGTCGATCACTAAATGGTTTATAACA
>NC_027751.1:9162446-9162839 GCF_000695525.1 Brassica oleracea var. oleracea
CTATCTTCCATATGAGCTTCTTGAACGTTGAGGTTGGTAGTGACTTGGTGAAGAGGTCGGCTGAATTCTCACTCGAACGGACTTGCAATACTTGGACCTCTTCTGCCTTCTGAAGCTCGTGTGTAAAGAAGAACTTATGAAGAATATGTTTCATCCTATCTCCTTTAATGTATCCATCCTTAAGTTGTGCGATGCATGCTGTGTTATCCTCGTATAGGATGGTCGGTGGATCCTTTCCTTTGATCAAACCACAAGTGGTATGAATATGCTGTGTCATGGATCTCATCCATACACTCTCACGGCTGGCTTCATGCATGGCTAATATTTCTGCGTGGTTAGAGGATGTGGCTGCCATGGTCTGCTTCATGGACCGCCAGGATATAGCTGTCCCAC
>NC_027751.1:9166411-9173631 GCF_000695525.1 Brassica oleracea var. oleracea
TTCTAGCAATTAACTCACATCAGGAAGATTAAAAAAAATCAAACAAGCTTAAACAGGGTGAAACAAGACGAGATTTAAGGTTTGAAAATAGATTAGGGTTTTAGATTTTATTCTGCAAAGACATACGGCTAGATGTAGCTGTATGTATGCGGCTGAGGGTTTAAATCCTTTTTGGTTTTGTTTTGAATTTTATGAAGATACCTGAACCTTTTGTGATGAGTTGAACGGTCTGTGAGGAGAGAGAGCTGCTGCTGGTTGCTGACAGAGAGAAAAGGAGGCGACTGGAAGAGCTTTAGGAGTCGCCGGAAAATAACAAGAGATCGTTTGGTTTCTGATTTATGAGTGGTGGATTTTTGGAAGGGTTTAGAGACATGGTCGTGCTGATAACGTGTTGTGAATGAAGAGGGGAACTTGTGTGTATTATTAGGTCGACCAACTGGTCTTTATATACATATGGTAACGACGATCTAAGTACTGGATCGACATGAGATCGTACTTATCCTTAACTAGATAATGACTAGCAATACGTAAGATAAACACCAACTATAATGTAGATAAACACAAGAGTAGATAGGTGTCAGTATGATCGTGCGGATGGACTTGATCCGTCTTGATACACGGACTGATAAATGGGTCGATCACTAGATGGTTTATATCACTTTTACCTTTTTTTCATTTTAGTAACAGGAAAACGCAGCGCAAGGGACAATTATTACACTTTTAGATAACATAATCAGACCATTGGGTCAAATACGATGTCTGGTCCATGGTCAAACCTGGAATCTTATCTACCCTTTTCGGATTCTCCTTCCCACCAATCAATCTCGCCGGGTTTCCGACAGCCGTCGTACGCGGCGGCACGTCCTTAAGCACCACCGACCCCGATCCAACCTTAGCTCCCTCTCCGATCGTAATATTCCCCAGTATACAACTCCCTGCTCCGATCAAGACTCCATCGCCGATCTTCGGATGCCTATCGCCGCACTGCTTCCCTGTCCCTCCCAGCGTCACGTCGTGGAGAATCGAAACGTTGTCTCCGACCACCGCCGTCTCTCCGATCACCACCCCCGTCGCGTGGTCAAGCAGAACCCCTCTCCCAATCTTAGCTCCGGGATGAATATCGACGGCGTAGGCTTCGGATACTCTGTTTTGGATGAGTAAAGCGAGGATCTTTCTGTCTTGGGTCCAGAGCTTGTGAGCGATGCGATGAGCTTGGCAAGCGAGGAAGCCTTTGAAGCTTAGGAAGCATTGGACGTAGCTTAAGCAAGCTGGGTCTCTTTCCTTTGCTGCTAACAGGTCTTGTTTCGCCGACCCGATGATCTCTGGGCTTTCTTGTAAGACGCTGGTGAAGACTTCGAAGAGGGTGCTGCTTGGTAAGGTCAAAGTGCTTAGCTTTACGGAGAGAATGTTCGCCAAAGCGGTGTCTAACGACCGATGCGATGTAACGGAAGAGTAATAGTAGCTTGACAATATGGGTTCTTGCTCAACGTCGGATTGAGCTTCTTCAACCATCTTAATCCAGACATCTTCATCATCACCGTCCAGAGAGTTTGAGGTTTTCGTGAAGGGTGCTCGTGAAATCCGATCAGGGAAGAGATTCATGTAACGGAACCGAGAATTATCGTCTTGAGAGAGATGGGTATTGGACGTGTAGATGCAGGGTGCCATTAAAATATTTGGGCTTAGAAGAGTGAAGTGGTGGTGAATGGTTGCGTGGAGAAGAAGATGAACTAAGCTTTATATAGGAGATGGCCACGACTTCTGAGTAATAAAATATTGTTTCGCCGTGTGTTTTTGTATTCTTATTGTTTTTTGTGTTAGTTTGTAAGAGGTTGTTAACTTGATATGGCAAGCAACACACGTAAATACGCTTTCAGTTTTCTAACTTTTCTTCCTTGATTCCTAGTAACTTCTGCTTATCTACTACACATTCAAGGCTCATCTCAGTCATTACATGTATCTAATCTACTTCAATGAATAGCTAGAAAAAAATAGTTAGCACTAGTGTACATTGATAAACTTGTAACTATTATTTTCTGTGTGCTCTCTATTAACACTTAGAGAATAGTTATATTAGGATTAGAATTTGCCACTTAATGAGAAAACAAAATTAAGAAATTGTACTCTGTTTGTAAAGCCAAAGGAAAAGGAGGCTCCAGAAGGAAAAAAAAAGAAAGAAAGGTGACGTTTGTAGTGACGTATGTCTATGTTTGTCTAAACTTACGTGAAGCCATCGTCCTTTGACTTTTCAAGACTCCATAAATTCAAGGTTACCTGAATCTAATCATATGCTTCTCACTCTTTTTAATTAGTACTATCTGATTAATTTTTATTTAACTTGGAATCTTTTAATTACTAGGATACTGTTTTGAAGGCATTTTATTAGTTTTAACAATATCACACTATTGACCAGTGACAAATTCTTAAATTCAAAATTTTGGTTTTTATTTTGAAAACCAAACCGGCCAGTCGGACCGTGACTCGCTCTTCTAACTAGTTTCGGGTTATACTAAAAACCGAATTTGAGTTAAACCGGAAAATCTGGTAAAAATCGGTCAAAACTCGGGAAAACATAGTTTTTCGGTATTGGCGGGAGAAAACATGATTTTTTATTTTTTTGGCGGGAAAATGTGATTTTCAGTTTTGGTGGAAAAAATATTTTCTCAGTTTTAACGGAAAAACATAGTTAGTTTTTCGTGTTCTTGTGTTCACAGTGTTTTACTTCGTTTTGGTTGTCCTGATTTGTTGCATATAGTCAAGTTATTATCTAGGCTTCTAAAGAGCATGAGAGGTACATTGCTTTAGTTTCATTAGATTGCAAGTTTGATGTTATGTAGTTGATCAAGTTTGGTGCTTTAGTTTCATTCAAATATCAGCAGTGTAAACAAGAACCGAGAATTATCAATAAGTGTTTTATAATTTTGCAAAACAAGTCTTTTGAGACTATGTATTTCAATTCAGACTCATATTTGAACTTTTTCTTTTTTTTTTGAAAAAAAACATATTTAAATTTTTATTGCAGGATTTAAAGATTTTATATAGTGTTTATTTGCTATAAGTTTGTAAACTGAGTTTACAAAAATAAAACTATAATGGGCGGTCTTGGGTTATTAATCCGTTGGACATGAGCTAACTTGGGTTCGTGTGTTATATGGGTGTGAGTGTTTTGGATCGCAAGTGGGTTTGGTTGGTTGTGGCGATATTATAAATGGCGAGGAAAATGAACATTATTATTTTTTTTTTTTTTTTTTTGATCAAATGAACATTATTATTTAAAAAAGGGATATTAATTGTAAAGAAAGTGGAACACAGTTTGTTGCCGACCGGCCATCTCCGATCTGATTCGATATTCTTTCTGGTAGGCTTTCTCCGAGACCTCTTGCTTTCTTCATGATAAGGTTTGTTGTGTCCATCTCAAATTGTTCCCGTCGAAACCGAAACCTTTCCTAGTCTAGTCTAATTGGTTGATCGCTTCAAACCCCTAATTTCAGTGGCCTTATGCAAATACACACCCAGCCATGCCCTGTATTAAACTTCGTTTAGCTTTTGGATCCCTGTCTGTCTGATTAGGACTCGTTTTTTACTTAGAAAAAAAAAAAAGAAGAGAATAGCACATTGTTTCCCATTTTCACTCTGTTGGTCAAGTTGACCCGTGCTGTCTCCAAGAAACAAAGGGTGTGACCGCTCTGGCAAATATAAGAGATCCCGTAAATTTAATTCCACTCATCTCAATATTGATACTCTCCTCTTAACTTGTTGATATTTTCTCCGCCGCAGATCTCTAACTTGTCTACTTGTGCTACTATGGGTCGTCATGATTTTCTTAATTTATTACACTAAGAACATGAGCCGTGAGGTTAATATCTCAAGACCCTGATTGGTTTACTTACCTTCTTGATACTCGTTAATTTTGTAACACACAAAATATCCACTTTCTTATTTTGTAACAGACTCAAGTTTTTTTTTGACCTATCTAGTATACTTGGCTTGGAACCTGGAGTTTCAGATTCCGACATTTATAGAAGAAGGGCTGTCCATTCAATACCATCCTCATCCAGGTCCAAATGCTTTCTTCTCTTCTCGTTGATACTTCCTCCCTTTTTTTTTTAATTATTATTACGGCTGCACCTCACCTCACAGTTTTAGGCCAACAAATATTTTGTGGAGTCCATCTCTAAAGCATACCAGGCTTTGACTGACCCAGTATCCCGTGAAAACTTTGAAAGGTATGGGTCATCCAGGTATGTCGCATTTTCCTTCGTCTTGGTCACGCCTATCGAAACTAAAGTATTGTTGTAATGTTATATAGGGCTTTCAAATGGGCATTGCTCTTCCTCAATTTCTCCTTGACATAGATGGAGCATCCGGTGGCATATTATTGCTCTGGATTGTCGGTGTAAGGAACTATGTCATATTATTATCTTCGTTGGCCCCAAGGTATATTATTAACTCATACACATATTCTTTGTATGAAATGTTCGAAAATCTTCATTGTTCAGCAAAGGTGGCTTGTGAGCTAAGTTTGGACCCCAAGAACATGAAGCAAGAGCAAGCTAAAGTTTTGGAAGCAGCATCCTGCCATAGTGAAGGTGATCGATCTCTTATATTAAGCATCTGTAACAACACTAACTATTTTTGATTTAACTGAAATACTCACTTTTCATTTTTGTGTACAGACGGAGCTGTTGATACAGGCCCAACACTAGTCCTAAATGGTTTGTGTGGGAGTTTTGTCTTTATTTCTGGTCTGTCTATATGAGAAGTTGTCTGATAATTTATTCTTTTAACAGGCAGGACATTCTAGGGCAATATTCTATGGTGAATCTCGAGCTCTTTAACATTGTGGAAGAGGTGAAGAAAGTCTCCAAGGCCTTTGTTGTGCTTCTAGTCAATGCTGAGAATGCTCAAAGTATGTTCCTTTCTTAATGGATGCTTTGCTTCCAATCATTATTCATGAAACCCCTAGGTTGCAGATCGGTGCTTTATATGGTATTATAGGCGGACGTATAGACCCATTTTAGAACACTGATTCAAATTATTGAGTATTGAATATGATGAAATGGTTTTGTGTGATGTTCAGTTTTACCGGTTATGTTATATTAGGTGCTGGTGAAATGCTTTATAGATTACTAAAAACAAATTAAGAGTAAATGATATAATATAGGGGCAGTGTTGTAATATAGGAAGGTACTTCTTAATATAAGTAGTCATCTCTCGAGACTCTTACTTCTTAGTTCTTGCATTTTTTGTTTTTTGACAAAAGGACGTTACTTCTTGCATCTTTTTCCCTTTCTTTCTTGCTTAGTAATTGACGGATGCTTTGCATTGCAGGTTGGGATCGGGTGAAAAAATCTTGCTTTACAGGAAGGTTAGTTGTTCTATGTATAACTTTCTGTTTTATTAAAAATGATCATTTTTCTTGGACTTGTATTATCGTGTTATTTAAATTATTTTTAGTTTCTAAACAAATTCTTGTTTTTTGAATTGTATAGTGTTCGTTAAAAGACCATTTTTTTTGGATTGGTTTGATGGAAATAAGTGATTATTGACAAACTAACAGATTAGATGTGTAGATCAGTCTAGTTTTAACACCATACATTAAACCTATTTACTTTTCACAGTATCAAAACCCAAAGGATATCAATAAAAGAAATTTTGATTTATATAAATGATATATAAATATGTTTCGGCAGATTCCATGATACATAGTGGTTAAGATTATCCTAATTTTTTTTTTTTTAAACACTTTGTATTATATATGAGAAGATATGAGAACGTATATACCAGACATACAGAACAATCACAAAGAGAGAAACATTAAAGGAGGATCAAATTGAATCATACACGAGTTGCAAGGCTTAACGCTGTAAGTAGAGATGTCTTAACCAACGGGGATGACCAGCAGCGATGTAAGATTGGAAATGATTCTCTTTAATGACACTTTCAGCAATAAGAGATGCTCCTTTGATGTCGCAGCGTTTCAGAAACTGAACCCGCCAATCCAAAAAAATACTGAAGATGAGTACCTATTGTTTTAGAGTAGAACTTTAGAGAAGGCACAGAAGGTTTTGTCACAGCATAGTAATATTATCCTAATTTTATACACATATTTTAAGGAGTTTAGACATTCAAAAACCATATAATAATATATTTTAAACATAGTAAGAATTACCTTCCTACAACAATAAAATCTTACAAGTATTTTCGTAAATATGTTCTAAGATTAAAAATAAGTAAAAATATGCTATATTTTAGTTGATAGAATATTTTTGTTGGGGTATCAAATTTTAGTAGTATATTCTTTATAATGTAGTTCAAAACCTCAATTTTTTTTCTCTAAATCGTTTTTTGGATCACTCACCCTACAGATTTTTTTTTTTTTGAATTGTTTGTAAATATATTTTTTAATTTATGAATTTTTGATAGTATATTTGTATAATTTGGATATATTAGAATAATTAGTATATGTGTAAAGTAATATTCTAAAGATGAAACTTGGTGAAACAATATATACAAATAACTTTTTATTGTAAACTTTTACATCTGAAATTTGTATATATCGTTTTAAGAATTCAGATAGTATTACTGGTTACATAATTCATAGTATTAGCATAGACTTCTACGTGAAAGGATTTCACAGAAATGTAAGTATAATTGGTATCTATTATGTTTTACAAATGAATTTTAGTGTTTCTATATAAGCGTATGCATAAGCCACATATACGAAGGAAAATAATACTTTACTAGGGTAAGATCCGCGTCTTGCGCGGGATGAACATTATATATATAAATTATTTTATATTTTATATGTTTATAACATATTCTGAAATAATAAATATATATTGAATAAAAAAAGTCATTATCTACTATTTATATAATTAAATTGGTGCGAACATATAAATAAATTTTATAAATCGAAAAAATATTTTTTCTATTTGATATGATATATAATTAAATTTAAATGATAGTAACATATATACAGTATATTTTAATATTAATATTTATTAGATGATGTTTTTTGCTCATATTGTTTTTATCATTTGTATCTGTTATAGCAAAAATTTTAAATTAGTGATAACAAAATTTTCATTGTGGTATTAATGGTTAAGGTAATTTATAATTTAAAAAAATTATCAATGTTAGTTCAAAACTTTTATAAAAAAAAATTATTCAAAGTAAATTTTGAAACTAAAATATTTATTTATTCAATATGGTTTATA
>NC_027751.1:9173692-9177660 GCF_000695525.1 Brassica oleracea var. oleracea
ATTTGTATCATGTCATAACAAAAGTTTTAAATCATAGATCACAAAATTTGAATGTGAAACTTTTAAAAGTTTTAGTAATTTATACTCGTTTTAAAAAATTCAAAATATAATATATAAAATATTTTTTTAATTTTTATTATATGGTTACTATGATTGTTTAATTTATTTTAATAGCTTAAAATTAAACAAATATAATTATAATACACACTTATTTTTATCAAATCTTTATTATTCAAAATCATTAATTGTCATATATACTTTAGCCACATTAGGCAATTCCGTAATCTTATTTAAGGAAATAATGAAACACATTAATAATGTATTTATTGTGGTTTAATAAAAAGTTTATTATATATTTAGATGGACCAACATATTTCTCTAAAGATTCTAAGAATCATTCTAGTGATGACACGTGGCTACAAAAAAATGTTGCAATGCTTCTCAAATAATATATATGGGATATAACCCACAATATCTTGGACAAATGATTCAAAAGGTTTATAATGTGCGTAGGTATTTATAATTTTTAAATGTTTTAAATGATAAGGTATGTCCATGAATTTAGGGTTTAATATAAATGAGATGAATATGTTCAAATTTAAATGACAACTTTTATATAGTAGATAAAAAATAAGGTTCTAAATTAATAGATTAGATAGACTTCATTTTTTGATCTTTAAATTAACAAAATTAGTTGGCAAAAAAAAAATTAACAAAATTCAACCATGATTCTATACAATTTCTGTCGAACCGTTAATTTCTCGGGGTTTAGATATAGTTTTGGTAAGTTATTATGCATGTTAAATATAATCAATTATTATTATTTTATGTAAGTTAAAAATTATACATATATATGCATATATTAATTGTCATTTTAATCTCATCAGGTCTTATCCTAGTTAACAATAATAATATATTTTTTTTTCAATGTTAATAATAATAATAGATAACATTTTATTTTCATTGTTTCTAAAAACTTTTAATTTATATAAATCTTAAATATTTTATTTATTTATTAAAAACTTATATAAATCAAGTCTATATTATGTAAAATAAATATAAACTTTGTATCTTATATTTTTATGGATAAATTTTATTTAGTTTGAGAAAACATTATAACAAACGAAATTTTTTAAAAATAATTATAATCATCTGTCGTATTATTTATAAAGGAGAAGCTAAAAACAAATGAGGCTCAGACAAATTTTATGAAGTTAGTTACTCGGACCAGTTTTCTATTATTATTATGGGCCGTATGAACTATAGTTTGTTTTGAAGTCCAAATTAAATCATTTGTCGTAATTTTAAAGGAGAAACTAATAACAAATGAGAAAGTCTTTTATAAAGTTAGTTACTAGGACCAGTTTTTTATTATTATCATGAGCCGTATGAACTATAGTTTGTGTTGAAGTCCAAATTAAATCACCTGTCATAATTTTAAAGGAGAAGCTAAAAACAAATGAGGCACAATCAAATTTTATAAAATTAGTTACTAGGACCAGTTTTTATTATTATAAATTAGATAGGAAATGTAATTATAATAGGAAATAAAGCTAAACCAAACTAAACCATGAATAATTTTCTTCGTCTAACTTTTTTTTTTTTAGATGGAGGGTACAAATACTCCACCTAGAGTTTCAGGAGGCATCAACGCAGAAGGCTGGGCAATCATAGGAAGTGTGATCACCGTGATCGTCCTGATTGTCATCTGGCGGGTTATAGTCTACGGATGCAAGAAGCGCTGGGAGATATCTCCGCGAGTCGTCCCCGTCGCTGAAGTAGAAATGAATTAGTTGATATTTTATATATTTTGAAATTACATTTTTATATTTATGTTTAGATATCAAATTAGACATGAAATCTTTAGTATTTAGTAAATTGTTAGAACACTTGTTAACAACACAAAGAGATATGAAAATATGTTTAAGTATTATTTGCATTATTTTATTAATATTTCATTATCAATTAATTTTAAAAATAAATTAAAATAAATTATTTATATAAATTAATTTTATAAACTTATATTGTTTATCCATTTTAAGCCATGTGTTAAATATGTTTTACATGCTTTAAATATGTGCTAAATATGATTTACACGTTTTAGGGGTTTTATTTGACACATAGTAATATTTAACATTCTAGTTATCTAAACTCATTTCAAAACGAATTTTTTACATTCCAAGAGACTTTATGAGTTTTTATTAGAGTTTATGACACATCCCACTACTAGAGTACTTTGTTGTTATTGTTTTACAACCTTACTCCTCTTACTAAAGCAAACCAATTCGTGTTTTATTGTCTTGCTCAGTTAACTCTTTTATTTTTGAAGTATTTAAATTTCAAAACCAAAGAAATTCCAAAACACTTTGTAAATTAATTTGACCCACAAATTTCGTTTTTGACCAAAAGATTGCAGGGGGAATTACATCTTTACCACTTTCGTGTTACCACTTTTCATTTTTACCATCACTAAAAACATATTTTCAAAAATACATTATTCGCTAAGTGACAAAAGACTATTATGTCCTTCTTATTTATATATATAATAAATAAATATTTACATAAATAAAAAATCTAAAAAATAAAAATAGTTTTTTTTTAATTATACAATTTCCACATTCAAACCCTAAACCATCAATCATAAACCCTATTTTTTTTTGGAAATACGAATCCTAAATCATCAATCATAAACCCTAATTTTTTTTGAAATACGAACCCTAAACCATCAATCCTAAACCCTTTTTTTTTTTAAATATGAACCCTAAACCCTGAAACATTAACTCTAAACCCTAAACCCCGAAACATCAACTCTAAACCCTAAACCCTAAACATCAACTCTAAACCCCAAACTTCAACTCTAAACCATAAACCATCAACACTAAACCCTAAACTATCAACCCTAAACCCTAAAAAGTAAACTCTACACCCTAAAGCCTAAAAAATTAACCCTAAACCCTAAAACAACAACTCTAAACCATAAACCCTAAACCTTCAACTCTAAACCCAAAACATAAACCCTAAAACCCTGAAACATCAACTATAAACCCTAAACCCCAAAACATCAACTCTAAACCCTAAACCCTAAACATCAACTCTAAACCCCAAACTTCAACTCTAAACCATAAACCATCAACACTAAACCCTAAACTATCAACCCTAAACCCTAAAAAGTAAACTCTACACCCTAAAGCCTAAAAAATTAACCCTAAACCCTAAAACAACAACTCTAAACCATAAACCCTAAACCTTCAACTCTAAACCCAAAACATAAACCCTAAAACCCTGAAACATCAACTATAAACCCTAAACCCCAAAACATCAACTCTAAACCCTAAACCATCAACTTTAAACCCTAAACTACAACTCTAAACCCTAAACCCTAAAATATCAACTCTAAACTCTAAACCCTAAACCTTCAATTCTAAAGCCTAAACGTAAACCCTAAACCCTAAACCCTAAAACCCTAGAGTTGATGTTTTAGGGTTTAGATTTGAAGGTTTAGGGTTTAGAGTTGATGTTTGGGGGTTTAGGGTTTAGAGTTGATGTTTCAGGTTTTAGGGTTTAGAGTTGATGTTTTAAGTTTCGATTTAGGGTTTAGGGTTTGTTAGGGTTTACGTTTAGAGTTTAGAGTTTATGTTTTAGGGTTTAGATTTGAAGGTTTAGAATTTAGAGTTGATGTTTCGGGGTTTAGGGTTTAGAGTTGATGTTTTAAGTTTCGATTTAAGGTTTAGGGTTTACATTTGATGTTTTAAGGTTTAGATTTGAAGGTTTCATAGTTTAGGGTTTAGAATTGGTGATTTAGGGTTTATAGTTGATGTTTTATGTTTAGATTAGTTAAACTTATGTTTTTTTTTTTGTCAAAGTTAATTCAATGGCTATAAATATTTTTTATCATTCATTAAAAATGAGAGTAAAATTGATTAGTGTAAACATGAAAATTAGTACTTTTTTTTTTTTTTTTTTTTTTT
>NC_027751.1:9177703-9190520 GCF_000695525.1 Brassica oleracea var. oleracea
TAACCAGACCGGAATAGAACAACCAATGAAAAGTAACTCCCTACGAAAGTTTCTAGCAGTCTTAGCTAAAAAATCAGATAGCTGATTGCGCACTCTTGGCACATGGTTGATTTTGAAGTCCGGAAAACAAATCTTCAACGTCTTTATCTTCTCCAGTTCTGTCGCAAAGCTTGGCCACTCCTGGGGTCATTTAGCATTGCAATCAGCTCCTTGCAGTCTGTTCCAAAGCTCTGGCACGGCGAGTGTTGAAGCATATTCTCCATCGCCCATCGCAGCGCTTCTACCTCCGAATGCAACGCTGATTCACATCGAGTGAAGTTCCGTGTTCCCATAAGTTGTATGTTCTCCCTACTATCCATCCAGACCCATCCACATCCACTAAAGCGTTTAGAAGCTTTCCAGGATCCGTCTAATAGACAGATATTACCCAAGCTTAAGACTTGGAATTTGAAAATGGTATTTTTGGCAATTATCATAATTAAATAAATATTCCTTACATAGACATGTTCTGATAAATAAATAAAATCTGTAAATGGGTATCACTATCATAGTTAGTATTCTTGGGACACCGAAAACCAAATTGCAAATAATAAACTCATTGCAAAATATAACAGATAAACTTGGTGATGAAATTTGGTATTGTTATCCTTGTGGCCATAGTGGAGCCTGCATAGAACCCATGGCGAAGAGGCTCTTTATCAGGACAGTCTTCAATGTGCAGCAATACCATCTACATACATTTACACCATTGTTATGTTACACACAACATCACAATCACAAGCTTGTTCTTTGAGGTTGCAGAATAAAACCAAGTTCATATCACCAGCTCTCCTCCCAATCTTTTGAGTAAGAAACACCAACGAGTCAATGGTGCCTTTTGGCTCTGGTGGATCACGTCCAATCTCTGCAAACGCTTCTCTTATCCTTGGTATATCAAACCCTCAATATATTGTGACCGGCCCATACCCTTCCTACATATAGATACAAACCACTAACACATCAACACAACTGAACAAAAATAGAGACAAGCAGAGACAGTACCATCTCCTTTGTGGACACAGAAACCCAAAAAGAACAAAACTTTTGTATCAACAAGCAATTCAACAAAACAGATAAGAAAGAAAGTACAAACCATTCAAACATGGATCAACACAACTAAACATAAAGGGAAAAAAAAAGAGAGACAAAGTGAAACAACAGAGAGAAAGTATCATCTCCTTTTGTAGACTCATAAAAACCAAAAAGAAGAAAACTTTATCAACAACACAGAGAAGAAATAAATTTCAAACCATGGAGAATCTCGTAGACGTCGTCAGCGATATCTGCAAAAAATAAAACGTCGAATGGACTTGGAGAGAGTAGGAACCATTCAAGAACCGTCGATTTCACTCAATATAATTGTCTTGCTAAATAAAAAAACTCTATCTATTTCACTTAATTTAGCAAAACACATAGAAAATGTCTTTTTATTAGTTTATAAAATCAGTTAGACATGAACACTAAATATCCACTTAAGTACGAGTTGTTCCTTTCGGGTATCGTTTTTTTTGTTTTAAAATTACTCACTCCTTGAATATTATAAATTTATGTGTAGGTTTTGATTAGAATCATTTTGAGTCTGGATGAGTTCGGTTCTGATGTATATGACCCTAAAAATATCTAAATAACCAATGTATTTAAAACAGATTTGGATATTTGTACCAAAAATAACCATATTATCCGATTTGATCCAGGTCTTTTGAATAAAATTAGTTATATTACCACATATATAAAATACAAAACACTAATTATGAAAAATATATATATAAGTATAGTGTTATTTTAGTAATTTCATTAATTATAGTACTTTAACAATATATCACATCATTAATTATATTTACTAATGCAGATTTTTTATTTATTAGTTAATCAATATTAACTTTGTGCAATTATAAAAAAACAAAAATGTAAGATAACCGAGTTCATTAAACTGACAAAATAACAACCCTGGACCGATTACAAGTTCTATATTCTTATACATACAATCTTGCTTTGTGTATGTCATAGTGTAATGTTTATAAAAATAACATAGTGTTATTTTGTATAAGATTGTATACTTACAAGTTGTTTCTTTCGGGATTAATGTTTTTGGATTTTAAAATTATACGCCACTTGGATATTATAAATTTATGTATGAGGTTTGAGTTGGGTCATCCCGGGTCTTAATGATTTTGATTATGATGTGTAGAAACATAAAAATATCTAAATAACCAATATATCTGAAAGGGATCAGTATAATTGTACCAAAAATAATCTTATTACCCCATTCAGTCCAAATATTTTGAGTACAATTAGTTATACGACGACACATCTTAAATATATAACACCAATTATAAAATAGCGAATAAAAATTTATAAACTGGAAAAGTTTAAATTTGTTATAAACCAAAAATTTTTTTTCGTGACAAAGAGACTTTAACTGAACCAGATTGCAGCGTGATGCAGGGAGAGAGAGATGAGCTGCTGCTGCTGGTAGTGGTAACGAGCGACGGTGTCAAAAGGAGTGTGGTGGTGAGGCTTCATTCGACGGTGGCTAGAGATCAAATCTGAGAATTTGAGGAAGCTAAGCGGATTGAATCTGAGATTACTCTGATTTCTCCGTATGGGGAAAGAAAGCAAAAGAAAATAAAAAACTAAACTATTTTGTGTATAAAGTCTGGTCAAAGATTAACTTTAAATTATTTTGACTAAAATTATAGATTTTTTTACGTTTACGATAGCATTTAAGATGTCAAATTGATTCAATTTATAAAGGAATTTATTACATTGATTCCGGTAATATTTCTGGGTCATTATTACTCTAACAAGAATCAGTAAAGGAATTTCTAAAAAGATACGATACGATACGATACGAAAATTAAAGTTGACATGCTTCTAAGAATGTAATTTCATTTTGAATAACCGCTAATTGATTCCACATTTAATACTTCGTAACGTTTCAAGATATTAGACTGACCTTCACCGATCACCAGTCAGTGATAATATGTGTATATAAATTATAGAGTGTTTTCAATTTTGAGACACAAAACAAATAAAATGTCAGCTAGAATTAGGATGGTGCTTTTTGTGAATCTGTTATCTCTTCTGTTTTCAACAGCTATACTTCATTCCAATCAAAGTACACTGCCTCTCAGATCATTCAAGGTTAGCTTAAAACACAACTCTGAGATCCACCGTTTCTTCTATTATTTAGAATGTCATGTAACATATAACCCCTTTCTTTTTTTTTTGTCCTTGACAGATAAGTGAAAACGTAACATATGATTGCATAGATATTTACAAGCAACCAGGGCTCGAGCATCCTTTTCTAAAAACCCACAAAATTCAGGTGCATCGCCTCAGAATTCCATCTGCTGCGTTTTTTACTTGTATTAGTATGATAAATATTGATTATACAATTTTTATTTGAAAAGTTGAAATCATCAATTTCAAGACATGAGTTAAAGATGCAAACTGGCAAAAATGAAACATCTGACAAAAGGAAAATAGTATGTCCAAATGGAACTGTTCCTATATTGAGAAATACAAAAGAATATGTCACAAATTCGCAAGTGTTTGCTGAGGAACATTTTCATCCGTTATCAGCCGATAGCCCTGGAACGCATGTAAGCACTCATCTCAATTTTCTTAATACGATAGATTTAATATTTTTATGTAAATATATAATATATCTAGTATTAAATCATTAATGTTTGTGTTGCAAAAAAAAAATCATTAATGTTTTGCCCAAAAAGAGTTACTAATAATGTAACATGCTTTTGATAGATTGCTGGAGTAAGATCATCCATTGGCCCATTTCGGGGTGTACAAGCTTGGTTTAGTGCAAATGCGCTAAACGTGGGAAAGGATCAAGTCTCGTATGGTCAAATATATATAGGCAGTGGATCAGGAAACCAAGTCAATTATATCTCAGCGGGTTGGATTGTAGGTTTTATATTTTATAAGTACATTCCTTAATCCATTTGTTATGTAAATACAGTATTACAATTCCTTGTTGATAGATAAATCCAGGTCTATATGGCGACCAACGTGTTTGGGCATTTGGATTTTGGAAGGTATGTGGCTACAAACAAATTAGTGTTTGATGAAACCATTGATCAAATAGTAACAAGTATAGTATTAAATATTATTTAAAAGGGTAAGGATGGGAAAGGATGTTACAATACCGCATGTTCAGGGTTTGTTCAAGTATCAAAGGTGATTCCAATTGTCAGGCCCATTGATCTTAAGCCAGGGGTCCCTGGCTGGTTTCGATATTTCATTCATCAGGTTAATATTTATAATCAGTTTTATAAGAAAATTAGTGATTGATATATTTGACTATGAATCTCTAGACCCGTACATTTTTTTAACTGATATATGAATTTGTCTTGTCTCTTAATATTCGAAAAGGATATAAATACAGGAAACTGGTGGATGACACAACTTATGCAAAATATACCTGATGAAGATATTGGTTACTGGCCAAAAGAATTATTTAACCTTTTAGAAAATGGTGCAAATATGGTTGGAGTTGGTGGTGTGGTTCAGGCTTCACATTCTGGTTCAAGCCCTCCCATGGGTAATGGTAATTTTCCAAATGGAGGCCGTCTAGATTCAGGACTTTTTTCAAATATTGAAGTCTTGAATTCCAACTATGAGCAGCGTAAAATGAATTCTTTTCCTGTAGAGAATTTGTTAGATAGTGAGAAATGTTATGGGTTAAGAATTGGTAAGGTAAAACCATTCCATCGTAATCATCTAGGTTTTTTTTTCAATTATGGTGGTCCGGGAGGGAATTCATGTGGAGTATGACATTTGCCAACATATGTACTCTTTAAATCGGCATTTAATAAACGTATTATAAATTAGTAAAATGCAAACCATTTTATAGATGTACTATTCATGTTTTGCTTTGTTCTCAAGGTTGATGTCTCGCTAACTTGTAAATGCAGTTAACGTTCCATTGAATGTTAGAAACCATTGTAAAAAATAGCTAAATTAGTGTAGAATCCGAACAATTATAACAAATAAAAGTGTGGTTAAAATAAAATGCCGCAACATTTTAAATAATAATAATAAAATACTATTGCTACATAGCAATTTTTTAAAAAAACATCAACAAAGGAAACATGCACTCTAAAGTTCTAAATATAATTTTGGCTTTTCTGGAAAACTGATCACCAAAATTTCAAATGCTTTTGAATCCTTTTCTCATCGCACAAGTTAACCAATATTACTTAATCTTTTTCTTTAGCTTATTTTTAGTATTAACATTTTGGTTATTTTACTATTTAAACTACTAAATTATCATTAGGTAGTCATTAGACCATTAACCATAACAATCAACATTCCCTGATTCTCTTCTTCGAACATGTATTAAGCTTATCCAAATTGCTATAAAACTTCTGACATGTATCAGATATTTTCTATTCCGTAGGATTAAAATAAGAAGAATTTACAAATATGACTCAAAACTTGATTTTAAACCGATAAACAATATGATTGAATGCTGACTCTGACTGGTTAGTAAAGCTAAAGGAAAAGGAGGCTCCAAAAGAAAAAGAAAGGTGACGTTTGCAGTGACGTATGACTATGTTTGTCTAAACTTACGTGAAGCCATCGTTTTTTGACTTTTCAAGACTCCATAAATTCAAGGTAACCTGAATCTAATCGTATACTTCTTACTCTTTTTAATTAGTACTATCCCTCTAATTAATTTTTATTTAACTTGGAATCTTTTAATTAGTAGTATATTGTTTTGAAGACATTTTATTAGTTTTAACAATATCACACTATTGATCGGTGACAAATTCTTAAAATCAAAATTTTGATTTTTACAGTGACAAGTTTCAGGATAGATAAGACCACTCTATAATAGAGGCTCTATTCACTAGTCAATTTGTTCAAATTGTATGATCCTAAACCCTAAACCATCAATCCTAAACCCTATTTTTTTTTGAAATATGAACCCTAAATCCTGAAACATTAACTCTAAATTCTAAACCCTAAACATCAACTCTAAACCCTAAACTTCAACTCTAAACCCTAAACCATCGACACAAAACCCTAAACTATCAATCCTAAACCCTAAAAAGTAAACTCTACACCCTAAAGCTTAAAAAAATAATCCTAACCCTAAAACAACAACTCTAAACCATAAACCCTAAACCTTCAACTCTAAACCCAAAACATAAACCCTAAAACCCTGAAACATCAACTATAAACCCTAAACCCCAAAACATCAACTCTAAACCCTAAACCATCAACTTTAAACCCTAAACCCTAAACTACAACTCTAAACCCTAAACCCTAAAATATCAACTCTAAACTCTAAACCCTAAACTTTCAATTCTAAACCCTAAACGTAAACCCTAAACCCTAAAACCCTAGAGTTGATGTTTTAGGGTTTAGATTTGAAGGTTTAGGGTTTAGAGTTGATGTTTGGGGGTTTAGGGTTTAGAGTTGATGTTTCAGGTTTTAGGGTTTAGAGTTGATGTTTTAAGTTTCGATTTAGGGTTTAGGGTTTACATTTGATGTTTTAGGGTTTAGATTTGAAGGTTTCATGGTTTAGGGTTTAGAGTTGATGATTTAGGGTTTATAGTTGATGCTTTATGTTTTATGTTTAGATTAGTTAAACTTATGTTTTTTTTTGTCAAAGTTAATTCAAGGGCTATAAATGTTTTTTATCATTCATTAAAGATGAGAGTAAAATTGATTAGTGTAAACATAAAAAATGGTACTTTGAAAATGATATTTTTGGCAATTTCCCAAGATTCTAAGTTTTTTGACCAAAATCAGGATGGCGAACCGTTTTAAGCAACATGAAAATCGGGATGCGCTTAATACCGTGTTCGCATGCGCATGATGACCAGTAAATGCTTGGCGGAGAAGAGCCATAGAGCTTTTATTGTTATTGGTTAAACTCATGAATCTAGGTTGCGTGGAAACGGAAACGGATACGCGGAAATAAAACGTTTCGAAACGTGGAAATGTGATTTTTGATTTTTTTTGCTTTGAAAACGTTTTAGAAACGTCTATAAATAAATAAATAAATATATGATTTTATAATATTTGCATTTATTTTTATTATGTTTAGTATATGAATACAAATAAATAAATAGTCATTCTATTTAATCATACGAAAATAAAATAAGTCATCATTAAACATCAAAATCATATAAAATTTTTAAAATAACAAAAATCCAGTGCTTAAATATTAAATAGTTTAACTAAAATTAAAATCATAACAACAAGTCATAACCAATTGGAAAGTTCTAACGTTTCTAGAACAGAAACGCGAGTGAGATTTTTAAGAAACGATTTTCCAATGCGTTTCCGCGAGTTTCCGAGAGATTCCGATTCCGAAACGTTTCCGAAACGTGAAACGGACCTTCAATCAAGTTTTCATGCAACATAGTGAGGAATTATGAGAAAAATCCTTTTTTCTTGTGTTGGCTTTAATCCAAATATATGCAATATGTGTAAGGTTTGGTGGTCGAGTGCTAGTAAATAAAAAAAAATTGCATAAAGAAAATCTATGGCAGCTCCGAGATTTAGTTGCAGAAATCATAGAAAGCCCTAATACAAAGATGATGACATAATTACAAAATTGCCACTCTTTTATAAAAATTAAGCAAAACCGCAACTTGAGCTTGGGACCTGAGAGTCAGACATAAGCCAAGCCCTTTACCGCTAGACTACGCAGACTTAACTTTAGACGTTTGCATAAAGACTATATTATACTAATTGTTTTTTTTTGAAAAATATATCCAATGTTGTTTTAAATGTGTACAAGTAGTATAAAGTTTACTAGTTTAAAGTAAACAAACTTGATACCATAATGATTTTGTGTTGCTTACATTGTTGTTGTTATATGTTTGTACATATGTACAAGCCTTATTGTGTACAATGTTTTGTTGGTGTACACATGTACAAATTATATAACCAGTGTACACGAAGCTGCTTCTACCTACTTCACCACATGGAGTCACCGGCCGTGGTATTCCAAACAGAATTTCCATATAGTTTATGTGATTATTATGTTGTATGGGTTTTTGTTTGGTGGTAGAGTCTATATCTGTAAAATATATATATGAGGATTACTATGTTTTTTTTCCTTCTTCGTTTATCAATGTATCATGATAATATTGCAAGAAGTTTTATACTTGTATCGTATTGCATAAATTTTTATTTTTTATATAAATTTAGGACTGACAGTGACTAAAGCTAAATTCATCGGTACGTACTAAAAAAAAGTGGAAAATGCTCGTGACTATTATTTTCCTTACATAGACATGTTCTGATAAATAAATAAAATCTGTAAATGGGTATCATTATCATAGTTAGTATTCTTGGGACACCGAAAACCAAATTGCAAATAATAAACTCATTGCAAAATATAACAGATAAACTTGGTGATGAAATTTGGTATTGTTATCCTTGTGGCCATAGTGGAGCCTGCATAGAACCCATGGCGAAGAGGCTCTTTATCAGGACAGTCTTCAATGTGCAGCAATACCATCTACATACATTTACACCATTGTTATGTTACACACAACATCACAATCACAAGCTTGTTCTTTGAGGTTGCAGAATAAAACCAAGTTCATATCACCAGCTCTCCTCCCAATCTTTTGAGTAAGAAACACCAACGAGTCAATGGTGCCTTTTGGCTCTGGTGGATCACGTCCAATCTCTGCAAACCCTTCTCTTATCCTTGGTATATCAAACCCTCAATATATTGTGACCGGCCCATACCCTTCCTACATATAGATACAAACCACTAACACATCAACACAACTGAACAAAAATAGAGACAAGCAGAGACAGTACCATCTCCTTTGTGGACACAGAAACCCAAAAAGAACAAAACTTTTGTATCAACAAGCAATTCAACAACACAGATAAGAAAGAAAGTACAAACCATTCAAACATGGATCAACACAACTAAACATAAAGGGAAAAAAAAAGAGAGACAAAGTGAAACAACAGAGAGAAAGTATCATCTCCTTTTGTAGACTCATAAAAACCAAAAAGAAGAAAACTTTATCAACAACACAGAGAAGAAATAAATTTCAAACCATGGAGAATCTCGTAGACGTCGTCAGCGATATCTGCAAAAAATAAAACGTCGAATGGACTTGGAGAGAGTAGGAACCATTCAAGAACCGTCGATTTCACTCAATATAATTGTCTTGCTAAATAAAAAAACTCTATCTATTTCACTTAATTTAGCAAAACACATAGAAAATGTCTTTTTATTAGTTTATAAAATCAGTTAGACATGAACACTAAATATCCACTTAAGTACGAGTTGTTCCTTTCGGGTATCGTTTTTTTTGTTTTAAAATTACTCGCTCCTTGAATATTATAAATTTATGTGTAGGTTTTGATTAGAATCATTTTGAGTCTGGATGAGTTCGGTTCTGATGTATATGACCCTAAAAATATCTAAATAACCAATGTATTTAAAACAGATTTGGATATTTGTACCAAAAATAACCATATTATCCGATTTGATCCAGGTCTTTTGAATAAAATTAGTTATATTACCACATATATAAAATACAAAACACTAATTATGAAAAATATATATATAAGTATAGTGTTATTTTAGTAATTTCATTAATTATAGTACTTTAACAATATATCACATCATTAATTATATTTACTAATGCAGATTTTTTATTTATTAGTTAATCAATATTAACTTTGTGCAATTATAAAAAAACAAAAATGTAAGATAACCGAGTTCATTAAACTGACAAAATAACAACCCTGGACCGATTACAAGTTCTATATTCTTATACATACAATCTTGCTTTGTGTATGTCATAGTGTAATGTTTATAAAAATAACATAGTGTTATTTTGTATAAGATTGTATACTTACAAGTTGTTTCTTTCGGGATTAATGTTTTTGGATTTTAAAATTATACGCCACTTGGATATTATAAATTTATGTATGAGGTTTGAGTTGGGTCATCCCGGGTCTTAATGATTTTGATTATGATGTGTAGAAACATAAAAATATCTAAATAACCAATATATCTGAAAGGGATCAGTATAATTGTACCAAAAATAATCTTATTACCCCATTCAGTCCAAATATTTTGAGTACAATTAGTTATACGACGACACATCTTAAATATATAACACCAATTATAAAATAGCGAATAAAAATTTATAAACTGGAAAAGTTTAAATTTGTTATAAACCAAAAATTTTTTTTCGTGAAATATATTATTTATATAAATATAAATATATTTTTTATTTACATAATAGTTTGTAAAAAAATATTTAGTGTAAATAAATAAAATACTAAAATAAATTGGGTTGGTTTTTATATTTCACAAATAAAAAATATTATTTGTAAACTTAGAAAATAATATATTAAGAATATTCTTTTTTAGGAGAGAAAATAGAAAAATACATCGGAGACAAATCCATCTCTATTATGAAATTCTTCTGTTTTAGAGAAAAAATAAAGGAATACATTGGAGATGGTCTAAGCATGGCGACGTAAACAATCGACGTTGAGATTTCAGCTTTTATGATTCTTACTATTCTAATGTTTCAATATAATTTGAATATTCCATTTGTTTAATAATATAATTGTTTAAAATATTTGTTGTTTCACTATATAAATTGTTTTTATATTTCAATGTACCTTTATATTTATTGGATATTGTGTGGCCACTTAAATTACGTAAATTACTGTTTAATTGATTAAATTTATATACTAAATGACAGTTTTCTAAAGTAATAATTTTTAAATATTGTTGATTTAGTGATTTTAATTAAAACTGATTATATTTTGAAACAGATAGAGTAATCTATAAACTAACTATATATTTGTAAAGTTATCTCACCTTGAATTTTTCTCATTCTGTGCATTCCTAATTGAAAGGAGATAATCAACATCTAATATTATGTTACTCTCAGTATATTAGAAGTGGTCGAACTGTAAACCAATTAAGAATGATGTAAGGAAGACATAAAGATGTATTTTCAGTTATCATAAATATTGAATCAATTGACAACAACTTAATTATGTCCAACGTACTATAACAGAGAAGAATTTCCATCTTTCAGATTTAGGGTTTAGGGATTAGGATTTAGGGTTTAGTGTTTTGCTGACGACGTTAACAATATTTTTTTAAAATATTTTTTTTGTAATTACTATTTTTTTTACCTTTTTATTTTTAAAACATAATATAACTTGACAATATTTTGTTTCCTTTTTTAAAAGATATCAAATTTAAAATAATGAAATCCTATTGGTTGGTGAACCTAGAGGTTCACCCTAGGGAGTGAACCCAAAAATAACTCTTTATATTTTAAGTAGGTTACTAGATACTGACCCGCCATTTCATTAGATGAGGATGTGTTTCAATAGTCTAATTTCTAATATGGTTTTATTTTTATAAATTGTAATTCTAATTAGTGGAAGTATGTCTTTGAATAGTTTATTATCTAATATGGTTTTATTTTTATAAATTGTATTGTAATTTATTTGTTATTAGTAAAATTGTGTTTACACATATTGGACTTCAAATCCGTTGTTTGTTTAATTCTTAAATATATCACATATATTAATTTGTTTAGTTCTTAAATGTATAATCTCAACTTTAAAAATAAAACAGGCTTTTTATAATTTTAAGTATAGATATTTTACACAAATTGGCATAATGGATTAATATATTTGTTTATGTGTATTGAATCAGATGTTTCAAAAGATTTTGGGGTGTTTTAATTTTAGTAGGATTTAGGGGAGTTTTGAATTTATTTGGGTGATTTTGATGAAAACTAAAAACTAAAAATAAAAATCTGCAGGTTATTTGATAAGATAGTAGAGTTGTTTAGGTGATTCTACTACTCGGTACTGGTTAGTCTAAAATCTTCGATTACACTTTTATTAAAGCCGTATCCTTTTCAGATGGCCAAACAGTGTGAATTTTTTTGAAAGTTAATGTTTCGGAGCAGCTTGGTTAAATTAAGAGAATTAAAAGTTAGATGCTTTATCCAAAGCTAATGTTGTACATGTGTAGATATAGTGGACGTTGGAGTGGCAAAGAAAGACATAAGATGAGCTCTTGTAATATTCTCTGTCAGGTCCTAACGAGAGGAAAAGCTGATATGATGCTGAGTTGTTGCGTCTCAAGAAGAAGTTGGATTCAAAATTGAGCATTACACACCAAACTTCGTCGTGATCCGGATCAGAGGTATCGAAAGCATCTGAAAAGGAATATGCTTTGAACCATTGGAAGGTCACCGGTTTGTTTCAAAGCTTGATCCAAAACCATAAACATGACTTTTGTAACATTTGATGCGTAAGACTTGATACGTGAGAAATCGCAGTCTCACAAATTCTCATTTGCAAGGGTTCTTTATGCTTCTGGTTTGCTTGTATTCGCAACTACATCGCAGTCTCGCTGGTTAGTTTTTCTGTCCATTTTCTGGAAGTTCTTTATGTTTGTCTCCTTCGTTCCATTCTGGTGGCTATAACTCCAGCTTTCTGTTTCAATATTTTGTCTATAATGTTTTTTAAAAAAATTGTCCAAATAACACCTATATAGATGATATTCTGCGGGAACTATTTTTAACTAAAAATAAAGGTAAACTCTCTTAGAATACTTATCACAAATTTTTTTCCTGAATATTGTTTAAAATTGAATAACAGTGGATTTGATATGAGTTTTACAAATTGCTAATTGAATAACAGGAGATCACAAGTGATTTTCACAAATCTCATGTTCAATAACACTTGATTTGGAAAGAGTTTTTAAAATGACTTG
>NC_027751.1:9190620-9206672 GCF_000695525.1 Brassica oleracea var. oleracea
GATTTTAACAAAATCCCAAAATCTCTTAAAATTCTCATTCCAATACATCCCCCTAAATGTATAATCCCTGTATAAAAAATAAAACAATATTTTTAATGATTTTCACTAAATATATTTTAAACAGAATGGGCCTAATGAGTTAACAATGGTTCAATTTGGGCCTATCGAATGAGCTTTAAATTTTTGTAAATTATTAAACGTATTTAAAAAAAAACAATGGTATGTTTTGTAATTTTTTTAAAAAGTCAGAAGCATAATTCATAAGAAGGATTTTGCTTTAATAGTATAGATTGGAGTACTTTTTCTTTTCGTTAATCTATTCGAGATGAGATTCCGATCTTTTAAACTAAGATAATTTATGTTCTATACATAATTATATTTTTATATAACTCTAAAATCTCGGACTTGATGTTTCATATTGTATTAGTTAACTGTGTTACATATAATATAAATACTTACTTCGAACTAAAAATATTAAAAAAAAAAATTAAAAATTAGTTATATATAGTTTAATATACAAAAATTCACATACAAATAAAAATGATAAATGTAATAAATTTAAATATATTATCCGCGCGTAGCGCGGAGAAAAGATCTAGTATATATTAAATAGAACACAAAAAATGATAGTTTTAGATATATATATTTTTAAGTTGGGTACAAATCGGTTTTTATCGGATCAGATCTATTCGGATCGGTTATTTTGGTTCTGGTTCTTTCGGATAAAAAAATTTAGATCTAAAAAGTACTTGTAAATTTTCGGTTCGGTTTCAGGTCGGGTATTTTTGAGTCGGTTCCAGTTCAAGTTTTCGGGTCCATGTTAAAATGCCCAGGCCTAGCATAATTCACAAGACTTTTACTAGTCAATAGCCTACTGAGAGCACCTCCAATGATAGTATTAGGAGGAGTTCTTAGCATTCAAAAAAAAAAAAAATTAGCAGAGAAAATGAGTAAAAAGTTTTAGTTATGAGTTTTTAAGAAATTATGGAATAGTAAAATGATATATATCATTCAAATAGATGATTAACTAGTTTAAAGAAAATAAAACATAAATAAATCATTTTAATACTAATATTTTTTTTTAGAAACCTTCGTGGTTTTAACCAATGGAGGTGCTCTTATGTTATCTTAACTATATTACTCTATTAAAAGGGGAATATAAGCTCCATTGAGCATATCCACCTCAACAAATTAAATCAGCCAATGAAATATGATTTTTTTGTCATGTCACTATTTATTGAGTCCAATAAAACACTTCATCTTCATTGTTCTTATTGAAGTTTCTGTAATTGCCGTTATCCTACATTTAAGAACCTACATTTTTTAAAACTTAATTCCCTTCGTTGATCCTTACAAGATGAGAGACGATGACGTTTCAACTTCCGTTGTTTCTCTCTTTATAACTCTTTCGCTGAATCTTAGCCAAATGTATCACTTCTTATAATTTGGAATCCTGGTAAATTTTAGATGTAATATTTAGTTTACAAAACGAAATAAAATAACCATACACTACATTCTCATCTTTATTGTGTTAATCATGTTATTCTTTTTTGGTTTCGTATGATGGAAACCTATTTTACAACACATAATCCATGATACATTTGAGAAACTAAAAAAAAAAATTTAAGCCTTTTTCAAAAATAAAAAATAAAAATAGAAAACTCTGTACTACAAAATATATGCAGAATATAGTAAAAAACATTCGGTTTAAATGTGTCAGACAAGAATATATTCTAAATTTATACTAAATACAATCTAGAATGCAAAATTATACATACAAAAATGACAAGTTTTACCAAATTATACTATATCATTCGCGTGTAAATGCCCACGTAGTATATGAAACAATATGTTTAGATAATAGAAAAATTATCAGATCACAATGATCCAAATAACAGAACACTATTTTAAAGGAATAGATAAATATGAAAAATAAAAATTTTAAAATTGCAAGTAATATAAGCTCCATTGAGCCTATCCACCTCAGCAAATTAATTCAGCCAATGAAATATGATTTTTTTGCCATGTCACTATTTATTGAATCCAATAAAACACTTCATCTTCATTGTTCTTATTGAAGTCTCTCAAATTGTCGTTATCCTACATTTAAGAACCTCCATTTTTTAAAACTTAATTTCCTTCGTTGATCCTTACAAGATGAGAAACGATGACGTTTCAACTTCCATTGTTTCTCTCTTTATAACTCTTTCGCTGAATCTTAGCCAAAGGTATCACTTCTTATAATTTGGAATCCTGGTAAATTTTAGATGTAATATTTAGTTTACAAAACGAAATAAAATAACCATACACTACATTTTCATCTTTATTGTGTTAATCATGTTATTCTTTTTTGGTTTCGTATGATGGAAACCTATTTTACAACACATAATCCATGATACATTTGAGAAACTAAAAATAAAAATTTAAGCCTTTTTCAAAAATAAAAAATTAAAATAGAAAACTCTGTACTACAGAATATATGTAGAACATAGTAAAAAACATTCGGTTTAAATGTGTCAGACAAGAATATATTCTAAATTTACACTAAATACAATCTAGAATTCAAAATTATATATACAAAAATGACAAAATTTACCAAATTATACCATATCATTCGCATGTAAATGCCCACGTAGTATATGAAATAATATGTTCAAATAATAGAAAAAATTTCAGATCACAATGATCCAAATAATATACCACTATTTTAAAGGAATAGATAAATATGCAAAGTTATAAATTTTAAAATTACAAGTAACACGTAAAATTGTAGGACAAAACAATTGAGTTCAATAAATATAATTACATAAAGTTAACAAATTTTTAAAATAAATACAAAAAAAATACAAAATATATACGTGCGGTTAAAGAATCTAGTATGCTTAAAAACACATTTCATCTCACCTTTAATAGGACACCAACTGAATTTGGAGACAGACCAACAAACCGGACGTTGTAGGTAGCAAAAAAAGGTTTAAGATGGTTAAGTCTCGGTACATAATAGTTCCAAAGTCTTGAACCATTAACATGGTCAGTTTTAGAGATTTAGGCCATGTTAGTTTCTTTATTTACACGCTACATCTAGATGTAAATATTGAGATGTTGTTCGTTTGTACACTATTGCATCAACATCTAGATGCATGTTCTATAATATTTAAAATATCTAAATATTTGAAAAGCAAAAATGTATAGTTTGGAAGATACATTTGCATTTCAAAATTCAAAAGACTTAAATATCCTTTAATATAGTAATTATTATATAATTTTTTTGATTAGAAAATATAATTTTTCTGCCGAAACCATTTGCATGTCCCCAACAAAACCAGAAAATGGTTTTTCTTACCAAAACTGAAAAAATATTTTTTTCGCCAAAACCAAAAATTGTTTTTTTCCTCCAAAACAGAGAAATTAAATCTACTTCCGGAACCTAAAATTCGAGTTTTCCAACTGAAACAAAAAATTAAGTTTTTTTCTGTCAATGCCATAAAATTCATTTTTCTCACCAAAGCCAAAAATTGTGTGTTTCCCTCTAAATTTTCAAAAGTGTATTTTCGTCTAAATCGGAAAATTACGTGTTTTCTACCAAAACTGAAAAATAAAAATTTAAATATATTTATTTGAATAATATATTTATTTATTATTAATAATATAAATAATGTCTTATAATTTTTCAATTTGTGAGTAGTATTCAGATGTTATCTATTAATAATAACAATCTCAATTAATGTGAAAGATTGTGTCTTTGTGTAATTGTATTTTTTGTGTCTTTTTATTATAATGTCAAAAGTTGTGTTTTTTCATTATAAACATTTATGTCTTTCATTAGAAAAATAAGATTAGTTTAAAAATATTATCAAATAAAAAAAAGATGTGTGATTCTATAAAATATATAAAGATGAAATTATTTAAAAATAATTATGTGTCTTTTCAATATGCAACCATTAAAAAAGGTTGTGATATCAAAGGTTGTATCTTTGTGTTTCTATACTTTTATGTCTTTTCTTTATAGTGTTAAAGGTTGTGTTTTTTTCATTATAAACGGTTGTGTCTTTTTATTATAGAAATAAGATTAGTTTAAAAAGGTTATCAAACTACAAAATGATTTGTGATTCTATAATATATTTGATGACGTGTCTCTCTAAAAAGAAAGTAAAGCTCTACTTTATAGTATTAGATAGGAGATTAAATTAATTTAAAATAATTATATGTCTTCTCAATATACAACTATTGGAAAAGGTTGTGAAAATGTTTAGATTTGTTTTTTCATCATAAGAATGTATCTAAAGATTTTACAACATACATAAACATATTCATTACAACCATAGAAACAAATAAAGGAAATTAAAATAATTAAGATGAAGAAGTGGAGACTAACCAAGCTTTTCTGTCGGAACTCTTTTAGGCTAACAGATAAAATCTGTTATCCCCAGTCTTCATATATTAATCTGTTATCTCCATTCTTCATATATTTTCTATTAGCTACCAGATGAAACTCCAAAATGCATTATGCATTACTTTGACTAATAAAACTAATCAAAATGTTGATGAAGATGAATCTGGAAGTTGACTCCTTGTCGAGATTAACAAGTGTTGTCACCTATCTTAAAGTTTCCCTCCCAGTCTCTAACGTGGCCCGTAAATGTTCCATTATTTCCCCAAAAAATCAATTTCACCCAGTCGCTTGTACTCTTCGATTGACAAGTTGTTTTGTTGACACAATACATGTCCAAAACCAGGAAAAGTCTACATTGAATTCCATTAAACCGAGAATCACTAAAGTGAAGGCCACTTTGTTCCCCATGAAAAACATGTGCATTGTGATACACCGAAGACACCAACTTTCGAACAAATATGACGTACGTCCCTCCATTAAATAAACCGACGCCATTGGAAAGAAGTAATAAAACATCAATGAAAAAAGTAATTCATTTCACGGCATCATCCCTGAGATATTTGTGTCCCTGAGATATTCCATTGGTTCCTTTAACATAATCCCAGACAATCTATTGTATTCATCAATACCCCGTGATAGCTTTCGGGAACGTGATGAAATGGTCCAGCACAAAAGTTGTAAGAGGAAAAGAGGTTTACTCAACCACAGAAGCGATGGTAAGAACATGTCTTTTTATCATAAATTTTTATAAGTTTTGAAAAAGTTATATTTTTGTGTGAAGATGTGTTTTTCATTTTAAAAACTGCAGTTAAAAAGTTCTCAAAATCTCTGATGATATTTTTTTCTAAATGTTTCTATAAACTTTTAATATAGTTATTGTTTAGTTCATTTTCATATCATGCATTTAAAGAATATTAAAATTATCTAAAAAATATTTTGATAATTTAACTTCTGGATAAGTTTATTATTTTATACTTTTATAATCTATTGCAACCACTGATGATAGTAACATATTTGGTGATGAACCATTACAACTATGATAAACAACAACAACTATTGATAATAGTATATTTTAATGATGAACCATTGCAATTCTTAGTGACAACCCTTGTAATTATTGGTAATGGTAGAATTTAGTTATAAACGATTGCAATTTTTGGTGATAACCATTATGATAATTGGTTAACCATTGCAATGTTCTGGTTGTTAATCATTGCAACCCTCAACTTTCTGTATAAAAGTTGTACGTATTGACAAAATATGATTTGAAGCAAATAAATTGTAGAAATAAAAGAAAGTTACATTTTCAATCGATCAACAAAGATCTTCAAAATATATACATACAAATACGAGAATTTCCATTTGGTATTTATGTATCTTAGCCTAAAACACAAACAACTTTATTTGTCAAAAAAATTTAAGAAAGAGATTTCATATGTGATTTTATCATTATCCAAGTTCATAATTCACACATTCTAGATTACAACCCCAAATAAATAATACAATTATCTACTAATAATAGCAATTCCAATTAATTTCAAAGGTTGTGAATCCCACTTATGTTGAAAGGTTGTGTTTTTTCTAAAAGTTGTGTCTTTTCTAAATGTTGTCTAAATAGTTGTGTTTTTTCTTATGATGTTAAGTACTCAAAAATGTCTTTGTACAATTTTTTGTTTTAAGAGATGTGTATTTGTTAGTGTAATGAGTTATGTTGTGTCATGATTCATATAAGTATCTTTTAAAAATTGAAAAGTTGTGACTATTCTTATAAATATCTTTTCAAAATAATTACATTTAAATAGAAAGAATGTGACTATTCAAATTGAAGAGTTGTGACTATTCAAATAGATTTTTAAAATCTATAAATAGTCTATGTCCATGCATTTCTCAAAATAAAATTTTCACAAATCAAACTAATAATAAAATGGTGGAAAAAAAGTTATATGTAGTTACTTGGTTACAAATTTTTAGAAGATATTCAAATGAAACGTTATAAATAAAAAATAGTGGGAAGAGTTTTACCTGTTTTCATAGCCAAAAATCCTAAACAAAACAATGAAATCATTAGTCTCAATTTTCTTATACTAGTGAAAAGGTTTGTCTTTCATACATACAAGTTGTGTTTTTGACATATGTACTCTCATGGACACATTTTTCTATTCGATTATTTTGGAAATTTGTGCATCTCTGACATTTTAAGAAAAGTAGATGTTATATATTTATGCTAGCACATTAAGATAGTCAATTGAATATTTTTTGGTGGGTTTGGTTTGAGTTTAGATTTCCCATTTAAGTTATTTTAAACATTTAAAATTCAAATATACTTTAAATTTCTAAAAATTAAAAAATAAAATTAATATTAAAATGTATGCTAAAATACCTAAATTTAACATTAAAATTGGTTTAGCTTGAATATTTTTTTTTATAGACAATCAATATATATTTCAGTTATTTTTTGAGTATTGTTTGGCAATTGTAGACATTTACTTTTGACTATTTATATATATTTCCAAATATTTTAGGCAACTTTAAAATATCTTATATATGTTAGATATTTTAAATACTAATATAATTAATATATTTAAATATATAAATATATTTGGATATCCGCAATATTTTGGTTCAGATCGGGTTTGGTTTCGGTTTTCTAAATACCAAAATTTTAAATCTACTCAGATATTTAATAAATTTTGGTTCGGATTCGTAACTACTTTTTCGGATCGGATTCAGGTTTTTTGGCCAGCCATAGCTTCACTGGTAGTTTTATGTACACAAAGATAAAAGGTTTGAAGTTGTTATGAGAAATCTAAATTTATTTCTTGGATCCATGTATACTTAGGAGGGCGTAGGCCGTTTAGTCTGAGGAGGGCGTAGGCCGTTTAGTCTTGGCTTGAGTATAGTGCAAGTCTGATTGTGTACTCAAAGGAGCTGGATCTATTGTCTTTTATGTTTAGTTTGTTTAGTTGTTTAAAATGTTGGAACTCGTTTTTGACAAAATGGTTTAAAATCATTTTGGTAAGTTTTTGGACGAAGACGTTCGTCAGAATAACCGAATGTTTGACACTATGTAATAGTGTATTCGTATGTCAAAATCGAAGTTAGTTTGAATCAGAAATGGAGCTCCAAGTGGGTTGCTTATAAAGCATAAAATAAAACAAATGTAATTTGTCCCACAATAAAAAATGCAAATGAATGTTCACTTGTATATATAATGGAGAATTATAAGAAGGTTTGTAAACCTTGAATATACTATGGTATATTAGATGAAGAGATTCTTGGTCCAGAGTTGTGGACTTAGGGAATAAGGCAAATGATCCAGTTTCATTTTGTCTTTGTTGAAAAGTCAACAACAATATATCTCTTAAATTGCCACTAATGATAAAATTAATGAGTTGAATTTTGTAACTACAAAATAAAAACTCTAACGTAAAGTGGGATTGAATTCCAACTATTATCATAAGTTTAATTCTCCATTTATGACTCATGACTACTAAGAAACGTATGTATGAGTTATGTAGAATTGGCTATAAAAGTCAAGTGCTCGTTACCTCCTTGGACATAGATTCATACGAATAAGAGAAGAAGAAAAATTCTCCACTCAGAATAGTTATGTTAGATGTTATTTTTTTTTATATTTGAGCTATGTTCGATAGATTCTGTTTTTCGGTGATGGTAAACAGAAACAATGTTTCAGTTGTATCCTGAGAATCTAAGCGTTATAAAACCGTCACACTACGAAGCGTTTAAAGATTTAAGGAAAGAGATTAATCATCTCGACTCTGCAATTCTTCTTTATTCTTATATTTTGGTATTATAATTTTAATTTATGTTCTTAATATTTTTTACAAAATATCAGTTGTCCCATGGTAGTAAAATAAGGTTCCTACATAAACATGAGTCTTTGTAATGATCGAACAACAACAAGGTTACTATATGTATCATGAGTTTCATTACAAGAGATTCCATGTTATTTAATGATGATGTGTTGCTCTCGCTAAAACCTTAGGTTTAAGTTATGGTGTGGCTCTATTTATATAAGTGTAGAATGTTTGGCCCTAACTATCTAAATATTTCTTTTGTACCCTTTTATTTTATCTGATTTTCAAATTATCCCCTAATGTTCTGAAACTGTGTATACATTAACAAGAGAGAGGAAAAGAGTTGGACTTTCCAGACGATCGGAGGATCTCTCAATGGCGGTACAGTGGCTATTGGTAGTTAACGGGATCATGACGTTGACGGTGGTCATCTCTTTCCTCTGCGGTCAATGGCCAATCTTCAAAGGCACACCTTCATCACTCGCGGAGCCTATGACCACTTACTGTAACTCTCTCCTCTCACCTCATTGAACATTCTTCCATTTACTCCAACGTTTGATCTTTGTTTTGATTTAGAGTTCCTCTGTTTTGGGTTTGCAGGAGGTTTGTCGGAATGGTGTTTCAGGTGTTTGGTTCCAAGGGAACGGATGTTGTCTTAACGGTGGAGCAGTTCTGTTGCGACCGTCCTAATCCCATATTGCAAGTTTGTATCTTTCTTCTTGGTTTAGTACTGTTTGATCCATTTTAAGTAGCAGATGAATCTGATGTTGTGATTCATACTTTGATGCTTACCTGTGAATAACACAAAGTGGTGAACTTTATACTCTATTTTTTTGTTTTGTTTTGTAGATCATATACATAGCTATTATCGGATCAGTATACTTTGTGATTGCAAAGTCTTCCTTCATCTATATACCTGGATACTATATTGGCGATGTTCACAGTAAAAATACCTATAACTTCCCAAAAACTTCGATGGAGCCAACTAACCATTCTCTGACTCGCCTTGACACCATGCCAGACGGCATGTTGTGCCTCATCATCTCAAAAGTCGGTGCTGCGTTGTCCACCGGTTACTGCAACGCCGTGCTTACTTGCAAGAGTCTGAACTTCGGTTTAGATGATCCCTTGATCGCCAAGACCCTCAGCGTCGCCCCTTTGGTGGAGAGGCCTCATCTAGCTAACGGGTATGAAAAAATGATGGAGAGCCTTTTGGCAGCCAACAACCTAGATGCGCATTACGTTAAGGGTATGCGTGAGTACTTTTATTTTGATAATCACTTTTTGGGACTCCATCACCTTCGTCTTGCCTCTAAAGGGGACCACAAATAAGCTAAGTATCTTTACGGTGGTCTTCTCATGGCCTTGGGAATAATCGAGAAGGGCAAAAAGATACTTACGAAGTTGACTGATGGTGATGGCATCATCATTTTTTCATACCCTTTAGAGGCAAGATGAAGGTGATGGAGTCTCAAAAAGTGATTATCAAAATAAAAGTACTCACGCATACCCTTAACGTAATGCGCATCAAGGTTGTTGGCTGCCAAAAGGCTCTCCATCATTTTTTCATACCCGTTAGCTAGATAAGGCCTCTCCACCAAAGGGGCGATGCTGAGGGTCTTGGCGATCAAGGGATCATCTAAACCAAAGTTCAGACTCTTGCAAGTAAGCACGGCGTTGCAGTAATCGGTGGACGACGCAGCACCGACTTTTGAGATGATGAGGCGCAACATGTCGTCCGGCATGGTGTCAAGGTGAGTCAGAGAACGGTTAGTTGGCTCCATCGAAGTGTTTGGGAAGTTATAGTGATTTGAGTTTTTTCCTTTTCTTGGTGGTGATTTGGTCTGCTTATATAGAAGAGATGACCAGGAAAGAGTGAGGGTTTTTGGTTCACGTAGCTTAAGTGTAACGGATCAGAATTGAATCATCCCACTACGCATTTGAAGAGCTTTTATTGTAAGATAGTAATTTCGCTAACGGATTTCGTATAAGGTGGATCGTCAAGGAGTTGGATCTTTCCGGACATTATTAATAGTTTTAACAATATTGAGTTCTCTAACATGTGCTAAATTGGTAAATATGTGATTAATAGTTTTAACAATATTGAGTTCTCTAACATGTGCCAAATTGGTAAATATGTGGATGATAAATTTGGTGTTTGTTCTTGGGAAATTAGATAGCCAATAATTAAGTTCATAACATTAATTCAATCATTATTATTATTAAAACATGTTTCATTTTGATTAGCACTAATATTTAAATTTTAATCAGTAAAATGATTCATATATGTTATCTTTGCTCTCAGAATTACTAATAAAAATGGTCTGGTTCATTCCCAAACTTCAGTTACATTATCAATTTAAGTACATCTCTATAAGTGTTGGTGAAAAAAAACCACCAAAAAGTTCCTGAAACAGTTACGGTATGAAAAATAACTTAGCTAATTAATTGTTCAAATTATACGTTTTTAACGTCCACCGTAACATGGATCCTTTGAGTATATGTGGTTATCCAGTGAATTCGTAGTTATTCATACAGCAAGCTCACAATGATTATGTTGACTCTAATTGAATGTGATATTGAATATTCTTGATATTTTAGACTGCTTTGGTTGCTTACGATTGAATATTCTATGGACTGTTTTCTATACATCATGTGATATTGAATATTCTTGATACCCATTTGGTGGAATATAGAATGCAGTATATCCCTTATATATTAATTTAGAAACATTACAACATTTTTTTGTAGCCACGTGTCAACAAGATAATGAAATTCAGAATTCTTAGAAAACTGATACTCACATTTTCCTTAAATAACAGCTAGGAAATTACTTAATATGGTTAACATGTATATGACAATTAATGATTATGAATAATAAATATTTGATAATAATTTTGTATATTCCTTATTTTTTTTGTTTAATTTTATATTATTAAAAATATTAAACAATCACATTAACTATATAATAAAAAGTTATTTTTTATATGTTATATTTTGAATCTTTAAAACGACTATAAATTTAAAAATGTTAAATGTTTCACACTAAAATTTTGTGATCAATGGTTTAATTATATACATAATACGTAAATGAACACAAATAAGTAATAAATATATAAAAATTATTTTTATATGTAAATCTCTTTCCGCACAATTGCGTGGATCTTAATCTTGTTATAATATAAACAAACACAAAAAGTCCGAATACCATAACATTTAGAGGTTGCATCTGCATATAAATAGTAACTATAAAAATGAACAATGTTTGGATATAACATCTAAATGTTGTATTTAGATGCTGCATTTAGTGATGCTTAAAATACAAAAACGAACATGGTTCTAAATCTGAACTGAGTCGTATATATGTATCCCGCAAAGATTCTTTTATAACATTAAAATGGCTGTCCATGGTAAGTGTGAACTATTCTATTAGCATCTCTAACTTTTTTCACAAAAGATGTGATTGAGTATTAAATTCGATTTACTAACTAGTAAATACATGGTTATTTTACGGACTTACGATACTACATTAGGTGTCATTTCATAATTTTTAACTCTAATATATTTATTCATAATTTTTTAAAATTATAAGTAATTTTTTGGTTGTTCATGTTGGATTTCATGGTTTAGCACCTGTGCTTTTATTAGCTGGCAAGCAGAAGCAGGAACTTTGAGTGTTCAACTCGAGTGTCAGATATGTGTTGGTATTTTTTTTTTGCTAAAAATATGTGTTGCTAGTTGACGCAGCATGAATAATGAATATTAGTTTTTTTTATAATAATGTTTGTTCATAGTTTTAACATTTTGCAACACTATAATCTTTATCGATTATAAAATAACGAATACAAATGTTGGTCTCTCAGATGTATCATTGTTGTTGAAGAGTTAACATATTACATCTCATTTTAATTATTTTTAAGATTTCATATGCACGAAAGAAAATAAAGTTTTGAGGCTGCCATAAATCACCAAAAATAAATAGGCAACATCAATTGTATAATAACGAAAGGAGATTAGATTTTCTGCTCTCGATTTGTTTACTATTGACTCTTAATAAGTGATTTCATTTTCTAACGCAATAAAATTATGTTTTCGTTCTCGTCTTTATTTCATCGATATGAGTTTAGTTTTTTTAAAACTTCGTCTATAAATTTAGTGAATTACATAAGTGTCAATTTAAAAAGATGGATATCTGTAAAAATTAGTTCCACTCCAGATACATATATAAGAATCAAAATTTTGAAGAAAATCACCATCAAACTATATTAACAGATTAGTGTTCAAATCTAATATATCAAGCTGTTATAGAATATAAGTGCAGACTCAAAATATAAATTTATGTCTACTATATATTCATCAGTCCGGTCTAAAAATCATCTAATTCTAGAAAAACAAAACAAATTACTTGTACGCTTTTGAAGTTTAGTTACTTAAAGAGTAAATAGATAAAAGTATATATAATAGTTTACCATTTGAGTATATATGTGAACTATATATAAACTAATAACAATTTGATTTATTAAATGATAAACCAGAAAACTTATAATAAATAGTTCAAATCTCTTATTCTTACAATTAAAATAGCTAGATATTGTATTAGGGAGAAGCAATATTAGACGAATGATCAAATCTCCGATTCTTCGAGCAAAGTCAAAAGGAGGTGATTAAAATCTTGTCATGATATTTCATTAAAAGATTTTTAGGAATAAAAATCAAGACTAAATTATTTAATCTGAATGAAATAATATATATAGTGCTTCCAATATTAAAAATCACTTCGATCTGAAGAAGTGTGTTTCTGGGATTTTCAGAATCAAATAAGATATCATAAACCACATATTTAAAAAATAATTTGTATACATAAAAGTATATACATTAGAGTAATCACATAAATCAAAACCAATACATTTTGTTAATTTACAATCACGTTTTTGGTAAATAAATAAAAACAACCATTTTATTTACTTTATATGGTATAAATTAAACTTTATTGATATTGACATAGATATATAGTATATTTTAATATAAATATTTATTATTGACACTTTCTATTCATATGATTTTTTAACGTTTGTATATTTGCGGTAACAAAGTGTAAACCGTTAATCACAAAACTTTAATTGTGAGATTTTTCAATACAAATTTTAAAATTAAAATATTAAAATCTCAATAATTTTCACTGCAAATTTTAAAATTAACATATTTTTATATTTTTATATAGTATATAATTTATTTCAAATGATATTTATATTATATATATATATATATATATATATAATATGAATATCTATTAATGAGGCTTCATATTCATATAATTTATTAGGGCTGGACATTTTATCTGATACCCAAATCCGCATCTGAATCCGATCCGAAAATCCAAACCGAAGTAGCAAAATACCCGAACGGTTATTGAATTCGATATTCGAGCCTAAACATGTAATATCTGAACCCGAACGGGTAATATCCGAACCGGAATGGATATCCGAAGATAACCAAACATAAGTATACTTAACCATATATTTCTAGTTTACTTCTCTCATTTTATAAAAAATATTTATATTAATGATGCACATTGCTCAAAATTAGATAATATACATATAATTATGAACAAAATTATTTGATACTCCCTTAAAATACATATCAAGCTCTTATTTCTTGCGTTAACAAAAGTTGCATCAAAAATTTCAAAATAACAACTAAATTATTGTCTTTCTACTTTTAAAGTTTTATCTTCAAACTTATTAATAGTTTAATCTTTTTAAAATTAGAAAACCAGTTAAACTAAAAATATATTTTAAATACATAAAACTTAATAAATAAATAATTTATTTATTTTTTCTTCAAAATTAAAATATCTGAACCAAACCCAAATATCCTAACCGAACATAAAATACCTGAACCCCCGAAGTGTAGAAATACCTAAACGGGTTTTATACTTTCTTACTGAAATACCCGAAAAACCTAAATACCCGATACGAACCCGAATGTGTATTCGAACACCCTACAATATATGATCATTTATATCTTGTTTGAACAAAAAAAGTTAAACCATTGATCACAAAATTTTCAATGTGGGACTTTTACCATTTTTAGTAATTTATAGTCTTTTAAAAAAATTTAAAATATAACATATAAGAAAAAATCTAATTTTTTTTATTATATGCTTAATGTGATTGTTTAATTTATTTTAATAATATAAAATTAAACAAAAAAGAGAAAAGATAAAAAAATTGTTATCAAATATGTATTATTCATAATCAATAATTGATATATTTATATGTTAGCCATATTAGGTAATTCCGTAAATGTTGTTTAAAGAAAGAAAAAATATTCTTTTGTACACTACTAATTAATTTGATAGTTTGTTTAATAAAAAACATAGTATATGTTTGTATAGACCAACTTATTTTTCTAAAAATTCTAAGAATTATTCTCACGATGATACATGGCTACGAAACATATTGTAATTCTCCAGAATTAATATATAGGAGATTCTTAGAAAATTGCACATAAAATTAATGTTAAGAAAAAAATATGCATACATCATATACATGTAAAAATTTATCATACAGTATTTTATTTATATAACTAAACTATTTGTTACTCGTATAGTTTGGAATAGTTTTATTTTATCTAACAAATAAGAACAAGCCAACCCGGGGAGATGGTGTTTTACAGATGGTTCTTGGAAGGAGAATGAAGTTTTCTCTGGGCAAGGTTGGCTAAGTAATTTAGAAGGCTTTGATGGGTTGTTAGGAGCAAGGAATGTCCGAGCTTGTCTATCCCCTCTACATGCGGAGATAGAAGCACTACTTTGGGCAATGAAATGTATGAAAAATTTACGTCAGTTTCAGGTTACATTTGCAACGGATTGTTCTCAGTTGGTGAAGATGGTTTCAGAACCAGAAGAATGGCTCACATTTGCAAGTTATTTGGAAGATATTAAGTCCCTGAAAGAGGTTTTCACACGTTCGGAGATTATCTATGTACCAAGGACGCAAAATTTAAGAGCGGATAGCCTAGCACGCAGTGCCAGGAAACAACCGTTATTTGTCGTTCACATTGATCAAAATCTACCGGAGTGGTTCACAGAGTCAGTATTTGATGACAAAAAAAAAAAAAAAGTAGACCAAGCCAACCCAAATTATTACATTTCACAAACCAGAACAAGCCAACCACGTAATAAATGTTAGGAAATATGCGGTCAAATTTTGCGGTAAACCAGAATTTATGGGAGCGGGAAAACACACACACAATTGTTAACGGAGTTCGGCCAATCTTGCCTACGTCTCCGGACCTGCTACAGATCTTTTATTATCAACCCGGGAAATTTTTACAAGCTCTCAACTCACACCCGACCCCAAATACACTCAAGAAATTACACTTAATTTCTTATAGAGAAAGATTTTTTCAAAAGAAAGATTTTTTTTTTCTCTCTTGCTCACTCTCTTCTTCTCTTGTTTTTCTCTTTGTTTTGGGATGGATTTCTTCTTCTCCTTCTGTGGTTATTTATAGGAGATTATGAGGAGTTGGTGAAACTTCTTGTTGCACCTACCAAAAACACAAAAGAAATGTGTTGTTGAATTAATCAACAAACATGTTCTTGATACAACTTTTTGTTGTACCTACCAAAAACATGTTCTTTACAATCTCCCACTTGAAGACTGGTTTTAATCTGTCTTCACACCTTGATTAATGTAGCAGGTCTTCCCAGCTTGTTACTCCAACAAGCCTACTGAGATTGCACACAACCTCATCTTGTCATACGGCACGACCTTCGTCAACATGTCTGCTGGATTCTTGCTTCCTGGGATCTTCTCAAGCACCAACATTTCATCTTC
>NC_027751.1:9206832-9206988 GCF_000695525.1 Brassica oleracea var. oleracea
TCATATCATCTCTTTTGTTGCCTCCGTTACAACAACATACTCAGCTTCACAGCTTGATAGAGATACAATTTTCTGCAACTTTAAACCCCAACAAATCGCAGTATCGTCAAAGGTGTAGACATACCCGGTTGTGCTCTTCGTGCTGTCAATGTCACC
>NC_027751.1:9206993-9207392 GCF_000695525.1 Brassica oleracea var. oleracea
CGTCTTAGACTTCGTGAAACATAGCGATAAACTTGGATTTCCTTTTAGATATCTGAAAATCCACTTAACGGCTTCCCAATGTTCCTTCCCTGGATTGCTCATAAATCTGCTAACGACTCCCACTGCATGTGCAATGTCTGGCCTTGTACATATCATCGCGTACATCAGGCTTCCTATAGCAGAAGCATATAGAACTTTATCCATACATTCCATCTCGTCTTCCGTCTTTGGAGACTGTTCTGTGGATAACCGAAAGTGACTTGCCAGGGGAGTACTAACTGGCTTCGCGTCATCAATGTTAAACCTCTTGAGGATTTTCTTCACATACTCCTCTTATGATAGCTTAAGAACTTCCTTGCTCCTACTGATTCTCATCCCTAGAATCTGTCTTGCTTCTCC
>NC_027751.1:9207556-9208043 GCF_000695525.1 Brassica oleracea var. oleracea
AAGAAACCAACGCCTTTAATAAAGTTGTCGAACCGTTTATACCACTGTCTTGGAGCTTGTTTTAAGCCGCACAAACTCCTTTTCAGCTTGCAAACAAGGCTTTCCTTCCCTTTGATTTCAAAGCCTTCGGGTTGCTTCATATAAATTTTCTCATCCAAATCACCGTGAAGAAATGCCGTCTTCACATCCATCTGTTGAAGATGCAGATCTCCTTGTGCTACCAGCCCAAGAACCGTTCTGATGGTCACCATCTTGACTACAGGAGAGAAGATTTCAGTGTAGTCAACGCGATAACCAATGAAGTAACACTTCTTAGACTTCGAGTCATGTTTACTTCTTGCAGCATCATCAATATGAACATAAGCTAAGCATCCGAACACCTTTATATAAGAAAGATTTACTTTCTTTCCACTCCAAACTTCTTAAGGGATCTTAAATCCCAACGGTACAGACGGTCCTCTGTTTATTAAGAAGGCTGCGGTATTGA
>NC_027751.1:9208326-9208561 GCF_000695525.1 Brassica oleracea var. oleracea
ATAAAGGTCACATAGTAGTATGAACCTCCCAGCGATACAACAGGAGCGGGTCACCACACGTCAGTGTGCACCAGCTCTAACTTCTCAAATTTTGGCTCTCTTCCTCCTTTAGAGAAACTAGCTCGTTTCTGCTTCCCAAGGATGCAGCTTTCACACATCTGATGATCCACCGTCTTCAGATCCGGAAGAGCGCCATTTTCCACCATGAGTTTCATCCCTTTCTCACTCATGTGTC
>NC_027751.1:9209148-9224872 GCF_000695525.1 Brassica oleracea var. oleracea
TGACCCCGTCCATTCCTTGACTTCGATCTGCCATTACTCCGGTTATTTCTATCTGGGTTTCTCCCTCTGTTTTCCACGTTGAAAGCAGAGCTCGTTGATGCCTCCCCAGAGTCTATCCTTCGAACTTCCTCACCAAGGATACGATCTCTAACATCATTGAATTTGAGCTTTTGAGTACCCACAGAGTTACTAACCGCTGCCCTCATTGGCTCCCAACTATTTGGCAGAGATGCCAACAAAATCAGTGCTCGCACTTCATCATCAAACTCGATTTCAACCGATGACAGTTGGTTGACAATCGTGTTGAACTCGTTCACATGTGCGGCAACCAGGCCACCTTCTTCCATCTTCAAATGAAATAGTTTCTTCATGAGAAACACCTTATTGTTTGCCGAAGGTTTCTCATACATATCAGAGAGAACTTTCATGAGCCCTTCTGTGGTCTTCTCCTTCGCAACGTTGTGAGCAACGTTTTTCGACAGTGTTAACCTTATAACACCCAGAACTTGTCTGTCAAGGAGCTCCCACTCATCCTGATCCATCTTCTCAGGCTTCTTGCTCAGCGGTTGATGAAGCTTCTTTCCATACAGATAATCTTCAATTTGCATTCTCCAAAATGCATAATCTGTACCGTCAAATTTTCCGATACTGTGCGTCGAACCGTCTTCGCCTCCCATCGTTTCTGGAACCACCGCGTATTAGAACACCTACGTCGACAAACCGATGTTACCGACAAAAATTCACTATTCACGAATTACTGTTCACGTGAATAGTAACTCCGCAAAGTTTTTTGACCGATCACCGTAACTCAAGCTCTGATACCTGAAAGAGGGATAAGACAAGGAGATCTTCTTTCCCCTTTCTTATTGATCCTCTGCGCTGAAGCGTTGGTTCATGTTCTGAATGCGTCTGCGCTGAAGCGTTGGTTCATGTTCTCCACACAAAGGAAGGACGCGAGCCCAAACCACATTCCAGGAAGTTGCCTCTTCTGAAGTATTTACCTTTAAGTACTTTGGCCACCAATGAGTCTGGATTGTTCCAGATTCTCCATGCTTGTTTCCCTAGTAGAGCTTGATTAAACTTGCCAATATCATGGAAGCCAAGACCTCCTTGCTCCTTAGGTTTACATAGTTTTTGCCATGCTACCCATGGAATCTTTCTTTTCTTATCTCCACTGCTTTCATGTTCACTGAAAGTTGGTGCTGCCATATATCAAAAGCCAACTTCAAAATGAATGTTACAACAAACGACCTCAAAAATGATCCAGCTCTCTACAAGGTAGAGTGGCTTCAAACCTTAACTCAATTCACTTGTAAAGTAGTGTAACCTGATGCTCACATGTTTGATTTACTGTTTTTAGGAATGTTCCACTTGAGGCATGTATGCAAAAAGGGACAGAGGATTCATCCAAGCGAGGAGCAGCGTGGCCAGAAAGGCTTGAGACTGTGCTTTGAAGGTTAGATTCACAATAAGGTGTTTATGGAAAACCTGCACCAGCGAATTTCACAACAGACCAAGAGAAGTGGAAGACTATTGTCTCAAAGTCACACCTTGATGGCATGGGAATCGACGTGATGGACATGACTGCAATCTGTGGAGGATTTGCTGCTGTTTTTTGCTTACATTGATTTTGTAGTTTCTTGACGTGTTTATCACCTCTCATGTGGTCAAGGGTTCATAAGATGATGCATTTAAACAAAAGAGAATTATGGAGGTGTGAACTCACTTTGAAGGTTTAAACCTCCATAATTAACTTTTGTTTAAAAACATCATCTTATGAATCTTTGATCGCATAAGGGGTGTGATAAACAAGTTATGAAAGTTTTCAACATGAGATTTTGCCTATCAAACTGCTTCAAGTTCATTCTGGAGGTTTTTCAACTCAGGAGATGACTTTCCAACACTTTTGTACTTCATGATCTCATCTCATGTGATGAATAGAAAACCATGTTCTTCTTTTGCGTTCCATGTTCTCTTATGATGATCCACTTCAGCCAAATTACAATAGGGGAGGTTGAGAAAATGGTGAAATCCATGAAATGGGAGGTAAAAACTACACAGTCTAAAAGACAATGAAGACTTGCTTTCAATTAACAAGTCGTGGTGGCGTCCTACACAAACTGAGACGATCAAATCGGCCATAGCTTAAAGACAAGCCAGGAAACACATCACACTTGAGTATAGTTGCATTCATGTTTGGTTCTTTCAGGCCTTCACAAGGCTCTTGCTTATCAAATTTAATTATTAGTTTATTACTTGTATTCCTTTGCGCTGAAAAAGTTGCATACGTAAACTCTTGAACACAAGTTCTTTTGAAATCATTTGCCTCTTTCGAATCTTGTATGTCTGAATAGAGTAAAGGTCGCATGTTTGATTGGTAATGTGATTAAATAATCACAATATGGTAAAACATTAAGAAAAGATAATGTCGGTCAACAAAACTGTCAGAATCACAAAACATAGCTCAAGTATGAATCTGAAACAAAAGCTACATGTCTGCGAAGAAAGCTCTGTTGTCCACTGGATTTGCTTTGCTTTTTGTTTTCCTCTTGCTACCTGTACAAGCGAAAGAAAACATCGAGATGAAATCATAATCAAGGAGGTACATTGCCAAGAAAATGTTTCTAAATGTTCCAGAGAGTTGTGCAGGTTTCTCTTTATACCTTTGGAAGGCTTAGGATCATTGTCAAGGTCCATCCCGTCGTTGTCGCTGTCACTGTCTTCTGCAGCTCCCGATGCGTTTCCATTAGAACCTTCTATAATCTCTTCCAGGTCCCACAGCTTCATAACCATGAACAGCAACTAAATAAATCAGGGATATATTTGTGTAACTTGTTTTTTAAAGAGAAGGGATGATAGATGATACCTTGAGCATACTGTCATGAGCAGTGCTACCAAGAAACTTGTTATCATGCGAGAGAGCTACATGAGAGATTTGACACCAAATAGTTAGAAACACTCAGTCTACACAAACTGTTATCTTTAAGAACAGAGGGAACTGCAACATACCGAGATCTTCGATAGGGAACTCGTGAGACCCAATTGGCTGTATGATTCTATTGGGAAGTATTCCAACGAGGCTGGAGAAAAAAAAATGCAAATAAAGTTTGATTAAAACAAGCAGTGGAGATAAACAGTAAAGAAGGCTTTTATGATGGAAGAAGAGTGTTTCTTCTCGTTACCTAATTATTCCATTATCACACCCAGTGATAAGTCTGTCCTCATCAAGCTACAACATAAATCAACAAGACTTCCCTTAGTCACCAGCCTACTAATGTTATCGTAACCATATGGTTGAGAAAGAAAATAATTTCGTCTTACCTTCAATAGGACATCAACTGAATTTGGAGATAGATCAACAAACCGATCGCTGTAGATAGCAAAAAAAAAAGGTTTCAGATAGTTAAGTCTTAATACATTATAGATCCAATGCCTTAGAACCAGTAACATAGTTAGTGTTAGAGATTTATATGGCTCACCTACAATCTTTGAAAAATCCCCATGAATACAACATGAGAATACCATTTTGAGTTCCACAGATAGCTTTACGGCCATTCTGAAATCAATCAGGTAAGAGGGAAACGATAACACACATTAGGAAAGTAGCAACAATGTGGAGACAGAAGAGCTTGAGACGACAGAATCTTTACCTTCATTATAACAACAGAAAGCAGTTCGTCTTCAGAAAACTCGGACTGAGCTTGGACTTTGCTCGTTCTGAGATTACAGACAGATAGTGTCCCATCTCCACTAAACACAATCAAAGAAACAAAAGAAAAGGATGGATAAGCGGAAAAGTCTTCTATGAAAATTCTAAAAGCACTATCTTCATTGAATCAGATGAATACAAAAAGTCCAAACCTTGTTGCCACTAGCTTCATAGTATCAGATGCAAAGGTCATGTCAGAAATGTAATCCTCGTGTACATTAAACTCGTGAGAGCAAGACCGCTGCCTCGTATCCCATATCTGAGAAGATGAACACACACATTATTATCATAAAAAACAAGACAAAAGGAGCAGCATTAGAGTAAGTTGTATCACAGTTGCGTTAATGATTAAAGACGAAAGAGAGAATCTTTTGAACAGACCTTAACACAGCCTTTATCATCCCCTGAAGCGATGGTTGTCTCAGTAACAGTTATCAAAGTATTAACAGCATCTCTACAAGACCAAATCCGAAACATTCTCAGTCACTAAGAGATCATTACATAACCAAAAAAAGTGTATCTCAAGGGAATTAGAATTTTACTCGTGAGCATTCTCAAGACGTAAAACACTAGCCCCAGTCTCCACATCGGTAGCTAAAATAGAGCAATCAGCTGAAGCTGTGACGATTCCTAATAAACCCAAAGAAAAACATACAACTTAAAAGTTGTTCAGACATGAGCTCAAATTAGTGTTCTAAAAGCTAAAAGGAACAAACTTTGGCCATCGTCAATGAACCGAACAGCTCTGCAAGACTCCTTATGAGCACGAACCTTACGCTCCCTAACACACACAAAAAAAAATGATTTTTAAACGACCCACAAGAAAAAGACACAAACTTTAGAGATTTAAAAGATTGTTTTAGTACCTGACAAGTGAAGACTCTGTGTCGTAACGGTATCTGCAAGATAAAACAGAAACAGAGTACGATGTTAACATGATTGGTGCTTGTTTGTGGAATTGAAAGAGAAGGGTGGCTTTCGAGAGTTACAGATGCAATTGTCCATCGATGAGACCAGCAGCTACTAGCTTCTTCGATGGGTGGAAGTCTATACCGAACGCGTTTGCTCCCAAATCGATCTCCATCTCCACTCGAATGTGTCGAGAGAAGTCACCAAAAGAAGCCGTCGTGTCGATTTCGAGTAGGGTTTATTTAGGGCTTTTCTTTTTTGTTTTATTAAATATTATTTTTTCTAAAAATTTAGAAAAAAAAAGGAATAAAACGAAACGCAGTCGTTTTATCGAATTTCCAGAATAAATGAAAAAAGGAAAACAACGAACCGCCACCGTTTAATTAGATTTTCAGAACTTAGAAAAAAAAGAAGGAAAACTTGGGCTACACGGAGTCTAAGTAGTAGAGTATCCTCTATATAAGCAAGTCAAGTGGTCTTCAACGAAACATTCTGCCAACAAAATAAAACACAGAGAGATCGATTGAGAGAAATCAAAAACACACAGAAAGAATGAGTCAAGAGCGTATTACAGAAACTAGGGTTAGGGCTAGTTCCGTCGACAACACAGAAGAGGTTCTTGATGATCTTGCGGAACCTAGGGCTAGTCCTATCGACGACAAAGTAGGGAAGAAGAAGAGACAGAGGAATCAAAAAGACGAGTCTCGTCCTAACAAGAAGAATAAGAAGCAAGACTCGGTTCGTGATAACGATCTTGCTATTCAGACAGAGATCGTGGAGATGTGGGATTCACTCACGAACACCAACACTCCAAACCCTAACCCTACTAAGGCTGTCATCGATCGCGCCAAGAGGAAGGAAGACAACGACGAGATCGCCAAACTCTTCCAAGTGAGAAAACGCAAGTCCGTGTGGCAGAAAACGAAAGCCGAGATCGCGTTGCAAGTAGAACAAGTCATGGCCAATCTCGAACTCGCGGTAGAAGACGACGTGGAGCTCAACAAGCAAGGCAAGCCCGCGACCAACAAGCTCACCAAGCTCCCTATCCTCGTCGGAGCTCTCTCCAAGAAACACCTCCAAGCCGAGTTCTTGGACCACGGAGTGCTCAGCCTCCTCAAGAACTGGCTCGAGCCTCTCCCGGACGGTAGCTTGCCGAACACGAACATCCGCACCTCCGTCTTGCAGATTCTCTACGATCTAAGCATCATTATAGACAAAGGAGAGGGGTGCAGAAGAGAGCAGCTGATCAAGAGCGGTCTCGCCAAGGTGGTGATGTTCTTGTCGAGGACGGACGAGGAGACTAGGGGTAACAGGAGGCTCGCTAACGACTTGGTCAACAGATGGGGGCATATGATTTACGAGAGGAGCACGAGGTACGAGGACATGTTGAGCCAAGAGGAGAGGGAAGAGCAAGAGGAGGTGCTTTCCAGAAGAGAGAAGAAGAAGAAAGTTCCCGAAGCTAGAGTTGGAGAGTTTGATGAGGATGTTGACTTCTCTGTGGAAGAGAAACCAAAGGTGCCAGGTGGTAGAGTGGTGACGGTGGTGCCTACGGCGATGGCGATGGAGTTTGTGCTACGTCCTAGACCGAAAGTTGACGAGAGGCTCAAGGCTCGTGCGAAGATGCACCTTGGTGGCGGAAGGTATGAAAATTTGATGAAGAGAGTGAAGGAGAGGAAGGCGGTTAGGGAACAATCTATGCATGCCTTGAAGCTTAGTGTTGACGGTCACTCCAAGCCTAAGTACTAGAAGACATTGTTTCTATGTTGTGTCTAGTGATTAAGATAAAGAGATTAAAACTCACTCTGTAGAACTCCTAAAGTGTTATTAGACAATGAATATATAAAAGACTTTATTTCTTTTCTTCCATTGCAGACAATAACAAGATTTGATATTTTCAAAGGTTTTTCTGTCATCTTGAAGGCTCTAATGGACAAATCAAACCGCCTCCTAACACTTGCACATAGGCTGAAAGACAAACCAGCTGCTTCTTTGAACATACATACAAAATATCATATGGATATGGTCTATGTTATTCATTTGCAGAACCATACATAACTGGGAACATGTACCAACGTTGACGGACTTCTTCCAAAAAAATAATTGAATAGGTTGGTTTGTGTGTGGCTTAGATTATTGGTTTCTACCACAAAGTGGTGTGATAGGGCCAAACTAAACTTCTGGTTCATCTCTGATGATCTTCAAGGGGGAGAGAGAGAGAGCTGCTATTAGCTCCTTTGCTCAGACTGCAAAACCAAAAAGGCAACGTCCTCAGAGGTCAGATGGTAGTGCATGTCATTGATTCAACACTATGGTTCAGAATTAATAGACGTTGGATTCCTCTTCTTTCAAAGCAATGAAAAGAAGAAGTAGGTATTTAATAAAATCAGATAGCTAAGGAATGTCTCATTAAAATTGTTTATTTGGTCGAGTGAAATTCCTAGAAACATAGTAACATACATTAGAAAAGTATAATAATGTATTACAAGAAAAAAAAACTACAAGCGAAAATTTTGTTTAAAACAACAAAAAAGGTCTACCACAATGCTCTCCTTAACCTGTGCTCAAACCCTTCGAGGTTTGGCAAACAGAAGGTAACGTGCCTTCTCTGCTTTAAACCTCAGCAAAGTTTACCACTTTTAGGCTAACTTAGAACCCGAAGAAGCCGAGTTCACTTGCTTTCTCCTTCTCGAAGGTCTCGAAATACTGATATATGATTGTCACCGCCAAGAGAATTCCAGTCCCGGACCCAATGGCTCCCATGAAATCAGCAAGAACGGTCAGTGCACCGATACACACTCCTCCGAAAGCTGCTGCTGTTGGGATATACCTGTTCAGCTCCTTCTGCAAGTTTGACTCTCTGTGTCCCGGCATCACCATTTGTTGTTCCTGTCACGCACGGAGTTTCCAAATATCAAACACCCAACACACCATGTATGAAAACTCAGTGTATATGTTATATTGAGCTGTTATGATTTAATTACCTTGAGCTGCTTAGCTACGTCCCTAGCAGAAGATCCGGAGACCTCAATCCATGTCTTTGAGAAAAGAGCACAAGCGGTGAGCATGAAGACAATGTAGAACAGTGCATGGAACGGGTGAGCTGCCATGTCCGAGAAGCTGCAATCATATAGCAGCATTTATTCACCGAATCTGTTTGGTGGATGTATCAATTTGATGGATTAAAACGAATACTGAAAGAGAGTTTGCATTACCTTGCTGGAGCTGTGATGAGGTAAGCCAGACCACTAACTGGAATAGACTGCCCACTGTACTCAGATTCTTTCCATTGTCCCAAAAGGTTTACAAAGAAGTTTCCACTGAACTTCCTGTAGAGAAGCTGTTGACCAAGAAGAGATTCAACGTTAGCATTATGTTATTGTGGAGATAATTCACTGTAAGAATGTGTGTATACCTGAGAGATGAAGTAAAGGTTTGAGACGAGCGCGGATTGGAGAATGATGGGCATGTTAGAGGTGTAGAACAGCTTGATTGGGTAAGAGCCCTGTTGCCCACGTGCATTCTTTGATCTCACCGGCAAAACCACACGGAACCCTTGGAAGTAGATGACAATCAGGAAGATCAAGACCGTGGCAAGCAAGTTGGTGACATTCGGAAGGTTCTGCCGGTAGAACGCTTGGCGGAGAGCTGCAACCTTGTTGGACTTAGTTATCAGCATATGGAAAAGTGCGATAACAGCGCCTTCAAACTCAGCTCCACGGCCAGTGTTGATTGTAGTTGGGCTAAACGCCTTCCAGATAATGCTCTCACTGCGTATCATCAACTTTAATTCCTAAGTATTCTATTTTACCAGAAATGATCTTGTGAAAGGAAGGGCTCTGTCTTACCAGATGTTGGTGGCAATGAAAAGAGAGATTCCTGAGCCGAGACCGTATCCTTTTTGAAGAAGCTCGTCAAGGCAGATAACAATGATACCGGCAAAGAACAGCTGGAGGATGATGAGAATGGCGTTTCCAACACCAAGCTGTCCAACGGGTCCATACATTCCGGAAAGAACATACGCAACAGCTTCACCGATGGCAATCAGAATACCAAGAAGCTTCTGAGCACCATTCCTAACAAAGCAAGTCCAACACACAGAATAAGAACTCACTAACACTGCCACAGCTCAAACAACAACAAGACTACTTACAAGAGGGCACGATCCTCGCGGACATTGTTGTCAACCTCGATAATCTTAGAACCAGCCAAGAGCTGCATCACGAGACCAGAGGTAACGATAGGAGTGATACCAAGCTCCATGACGGTCCCACGGTTGGAGGCAAGAATGACACGCATCCAGTAGAAAGGATCGGCGCCGGTGGTAGAGTGGATACCATAGAGAGGAAGCTGACTGCAGACAAGGAAGATGAAGAGAGAGATAACAGTGTAGATGACCTTCTCTCTGAAAGGCACCTTCCTGTCAGCACTCTGGACCTCTGGAAGAAAAGCCAAGAATGGCCTCACCAAATGCAAAACTCTAAATCCTCCTCCCATTGTATCAAAGCTGATCCAAATTTCTTATCTGCTTCAAAAAATAATATGAAAACGAACACAAAATGCACCAAAGTTACAACCTTTACATGAAAAAGAATTCTCGAAAAAGTCAAAACTAATTCATTCAACCAAAAAAACAAACACCACACAGTTTCTAATAAGTAGATCAATCTAGCTCTCGGAGCAACCCGAGAACAACAAAAAGAATGAAACTTTACTTGACTATAGAGGAGCTATGGAATATACAATCTAAAAACCAGATCTATCAAAAAAACGCCTCTGATAAATCAATTGGATACACATCTTTGCTACCCAGAACATTCAAAACAGATCTGAAAACAACGATCAACGCAGATCTAACTCATGCCCACCCACCCACAATACAAACAGAGATCGGAAGAGATTAATAGTAAGGAGAGAAGCTAGCAACTTTAGATCTAATGAATGGAGAAGAGAAAGACGGATCACCTCCGGCTATACACACGGCTGAGAAAGAGCGAGCGAGCGTTGGTGTTCTGATGGTTGAAGAGAGACGAAGGTCACACTTGTAATTAAATCCATTTCAGATTTTTATTTATTTATTTATTTATGGATAAATGCTAAATCGTGGCGATGTGAGAGAAATATGCTCGACACGGTAGTATAACCAATCGCTGCTTGCCATGTCAGCTTTAGTTTTTTTTTTAATAAGATTGGGCCGATAACTTTTGTTTTGTAAGGCTGTTAGATGGGCTTTAGATTTGTTACCCTTTTATCAAAATCAAAACTGTACTCTAGGGGGTGTATTTTTTTTTTTTTGAAACACTAATACTTCTATTTAATAAAAAGTAAGTCCAGATGATACAAAGTTTGCAAGGCAGGCCTTTGCTATGGCATCTGCAGGCCCATTTGAGTTTCTAGGAGTGAAAGAAAAGAAATAGAAATTAAACGACGACGTGAGGCCGGTGATGTCCGAGAGAACTTCGTGGAGTTCCGATGAACTTCGATTCCGGTCGATTGCTCTAACGAGCACTTGGGAGTCTAAGCGTACCCAGATATGAGTGAGCTTGAGGGAGATCGCCTGTTGGAGAACTTCCCTGATGGCTAAGGCTTCTGCGAGAAGCGGGGAGGATACATGCATCTGAATCTTCGATCCCCTATTGACTTCCACAGTAGATGGAGCTGTGAAGATCCAGCTGATTCCTGTTGTTGTTGAGTCCGATCTCCAGGCCGCGTCTGTGTTACATCGGATTGCAGAGCTTGTTTCAGTCGGGTGCTGCGGGGCTGCGATGGTAGAAGGTCCTCTTGCTGACTTGGGGTTTTGGGCATTTTCCCATTCCCTCGCCAAATAGATAGCTTTGTTGAAGGTCTCCTGTGGTGAATGTGTCCTATTTTGGAAGAGGAGATGGTTGCGAAAACACCAAATGGACCAACAAATCCAGGGGAGAAGATTGATGGAGACTCCATATGGTGGGAGGTTCTTCTTTCTTTGTGAGCCCACCAGGAGCCTTCGGAAGGTGTTGAGTGAATTGTGATCCATATAGCTCTCCCATGGTCATAACTTCCAAACATCTTGCGCAAAGCGACAGTTGAAGAGGGCGTGTAGCGTGGTCTCCTGGCAGTTACAGTGGACACAATTCACATTCGACGAGACTCCATGCCGTGATAGGTTCGCACCTGTAGGGAGTGAGTCTTGAGCCGCTTTCCACAGGAACATCTTGAGCTTTGGGGAAAAAGGTATATTCCAGACGTTTTTCTTCCAGTTAAAGTCTCCCGAGTTGTTATCCGGAGCGACAGTAACGGCTGCATTGTTGTTGTTGGGATCGTTTTGTGGCTCTGTTAGCAGTCTTCTGAGTGGTACTGTTGGTCGGGAGCAAGGGTAATGCAGTGAGTTATATCCTGACTTAACTGAGTATGAGCTAGATTTATCTGCCTTCCATATGTATGCATCTGGAGCTCCTAGGAGGCTGGGTTTGATCAGTTGGATATGGTGAAGTAGCACTGGTAAGCGCTCATTGATCAAGAGTACATTCCATTCCTTTGTTTCTCTTGTGAGGAGGTCTGACACCATAAGGTCTTGATCTTTTTCTTGTATAGGTCCATAGGGCATTGGCGATGGAGCAGATGGGATCCAAGGGTCTTCCCAAACCCTAGTTGTTTCCCCATTGCCGATAGACTTTCCTAGGTGGTTGAGGAGTAGATCACGTCTCCAAAGAATGCCTTCCCAACCGTGAGATGAGGTACTATGATTGACTTTGAGGAAGGAAGATTTATGGCAGTACTTGCCCAGTAGAACACGGGCCAAGAGACAATCCGGTTTTGTTATCAGTCTCCAAGCTATCTTAGCTAAGAGTGCCTGGTTGAAGAGGATGATGTCGCGAAATCCTAGGCCGCCTAGAGATTTTGGATTTGTGAGGTTTTCCCACGATACCCAACAAATTTTTCTTTTTCCATCTGAAGAATCCCACCAAAATCTCGTTAGGACTGATTGAATTTTCTTACACAGGCTCACCGGTAGTTGGAAAGCTGACATCGCAAAGGTTGGAACTGATGACAAGACGGCTTGCAGCATTGTAGCCTTGCCTGCAGTTGAGAGGAACCTCGTGGTCCAGCTAATGGAGCGTTGCTTGATCTTGTCTACAATTGAGGCGAAGAGGTCTCTCTTCTTCCGTCCAAAGTGTTCTTGTAAGCCCAAATACTTCCCCACTCCGCTTTCCTTATCAATCCCTAATAGAGTCTTCACTTGGATCTTAACCTCCGGTGGAGTCTTTGATGAAAATGTGATTGAATACTTCTCAGGGTTGGTCTTTTGCCCTGATACTAGTTCATATTTGTGTACAATTGAGGACAAAGCAGTGCAGCAGTGGGCATTGGAGTAGGTGAATATCATGGTATCATCTGCGAATAGCAGGTGATTAATTCTCGGACTGTTTTCGGCCACTCTAATGCCTGCTAGTGTACCGTCTGATTGAGCTTTCCTGCAGAGACCTGAGAGTACTTCCCCGTAGAGAATGAAGATATAGGGGGACAGAGGATCGCCCTGGCGTATGCCCCTTTGAGGTAAGACTTTTCCACTAACCACATTGTTTATAAGAAAAGAATAGGAGACTGTCTTTATGCATTGCATCATCCAATGGATCCAAGTCTGATGGAAACCCATTTTTTCTAGGACAAATTGAATAAAATTACATTCCAACATGTCGTAGGCTTTGCTAACATCAGTCTTTATTGCCATGCCACATCTCTTTTTAGCTGTAGATATCTTGAGGTAGTTGAGGACTTCATGAGTGATCAAGATGTTGTCAGTGATGATTCTTCCAGGTATGAACGCCGATTGATTCTCAGATACAACATGTTGTAGAATAGGTTCTAGCCTCAGAGATAGAATCTTAGAAATTATCTTATAATAGACATTGCAAAGCGCAATAGGTCTATAATCTGAGACTACCCTAGGGCTCTGGATCTTCGGTATCAAACATATGTGAGTTTCGTTGATCGAATGTGGTAGTTGTCCTGTTCTGAAGAAGATTTGTATTTCATTGCATATAGCAGGTCCTACTGTATCCCAGTGAGGGTGGAAGAAAGCTGCTGAGAAACCATCAGGGCCCGGAGCCTTATCTGGGTGGATTTCAAACAGAGTTTCTCGGATTTCCGTAGGAGAGGGGATTTCAATGAGCCTTTCATTGGTGCGTGTCAATCCACGGAGTGATGGCTTCGTTCACTACTTCAGAGCACGAGGGGTTTGACGAGGAGAAGATAGTTCTGAAGTAATCTGAGATCACCTCTGTAATTTGATCATCTTCAACAACGGGAACACCAGCGGAGTCCTCGATGACTGATAGTCTGTTGCGAGCCCTACGTCCCCTTTGTACTGGCATGAAAAAAGCCCGTGTTCATGTCTCCCAGCGCCAGCCATAGTTGTCTGCTTCTCTGCTTCCGATGTTCCTCTTCGCTTTTATACGCTGCAAGGAGCTTCAGATTCAGGTCAGAGATCACTACATCATTAGTCGTCAAGTTTGACATTGCTTTATCCAATTCTTCTCTTAAGCATTGAATCTCCTTTTGGCTGTTGATACAGAAGTCTCGGCTCCAGTTTACAATTGCTCTTCTTCACTTTGTAATCCTCGATGGGACGTCATGATATTGGCATTCATTCCAGGTTGTGTCTATGATTCTTCTAATTTCCTCATTATCTCTCAGTCTCCGATCATACCTGAACATCTTCTGCGGTTTCTTCTTTGTAGGATCAAAGATTGATACTATAGGTCGGTGATCTGAGCCCTCAAACTGGAGATAGTGGGTTCTACCATTTGGGAACATGTCCGACCTGGAGCTATTGATAAGGGCCCTATCGAGGTGGCAGTGGACAAGGGGGGTGTATTCAATCTACAATTTGAGGTGATTTGATCTTTAATGAGGTTTTAAATGATTTCACTGAATTGCAGAGATTAAAATATTTTTTGTTAAACCACCCTAGAATATCACCTAAAACCATGAGATTTGAGTTTTAAATTTTTTAACTAAAAAACTCCACCTAAACACTCTAAAATCACTTGAAAACTTTAAAACTCCACAATTAAAAATATTTTCAATTACACTGGATTTGAGAGTAATTTATAAAATGTCAAGTTTAATAACACTGGATTTAAAATGAAATTTTAAAATTTATGTTTGAATAACACTGGATTTGTAATTTTGTAGCAAATCACCTAAAGCTCTCAATTGAATACACTTCCTAGATTTATAGGAACAAAAATATAATTAATTATGCAGGGCGTATTAACTTAACAAAAATATTTATTAGGAGCTTTAAAGAGAAGTTTCATCTGCAATTTCTAACAGATTCTTGTAATTTTACACAAAAAAATACAAATAAAAAGTGCCCCCCCCCATGTGCTAAGATTTTGTGTGCTACACCGAAAGAGAGGTCTTCTAATTTTGGAGATTCATAATACCCAACTGAGGGAGTGACATGAGAAGATGAATGTCAGCAGTGGTCTTGTTTTTTCTTGTATGTCTCTTTTTCTTCCAAATGTGATAGATCATGAGAATGTCACCCCATTCATGATGAAGTCTAACCGGTTGAATTTTTTTTGAGATGAAGGGCGCCAAGTTGTTACATAAATCAGCTCCAAATCCTTAACCTATGATCCATACAAGTACAACCAAACACATATTCTCTATTAGACTATCTCCAATAATCTCAAAACATCCAAAAGAAGATAATTTTTTTTCCTGTAGTGCATCATTTAAAGGAATGAATATATAATTGTGTTCATTTATTTTTCTCTGTTTCATTTACTTATCTCATTCACTTTTTTTGTTTCATCCATGCTTTCATTCTTAGCAGTAGAGCTATTGTAAAAGATCGAGGAGTCGGAAAAAGTAGATCAAAATCTATTATATAAGTATTTTTAAACATTTTAAACTTGGTGGAAAAAAAAATCATTTTGACCAAAGAATATCATATTCACCTCATGAATTTTTGGTTATTAGAACAACAAATACTAGAATAGCAGAATTTGTTGACAAGCTAGCAGTGATTTTGCATTTTATTCTAATAAAATGGGAAAGTAACAGCAGCAGACCTCAGATATATAACAGAAGAAAAGAAAACAAAAAAAAAAGTTCTCGAGGAGCCCATTATGCATTTGACTTTTTATGGTCAACTAGAGGATCAACCACCACACAACTGAGAAGAGGCAATGCGTAGGTGGTTGACAAAAAAGAACATGAACGTGTATAAGTCAAACTTTGATTAAAACAAACTATTTTTGCTGCCATTAATTTTTTTTTCCGTAACAAAAATACAAACGTAGCGTAATGATTATGATTAAAGTTAGCAATTAAAAGGCCTCTGAATGGATTGTTTTGAAAGCATCACACTGAAATGAACAGCCAATTCTGTTTCTTTTCAAATGATTTTACTAGTTTACATGTGCATGTAATAGAAAAAACTAATATTAAATGTTGTGGTTTTGAACTAAGAGATACATGTTTCCGCTTAGAATTTTCTGGTATTAAGAAATAGCAATAGAAAAAGAATCAATTTGCTAAAAAACCAGAAAAAAGTTAGAAATTAGATAAATACATCAGAAATTGTGAAAGTTCACTGTGTAAACTATGTCAGGTCTGGTTATGATTGCAACCACCAAGAATGCTACGATAGAGATGAGGATTAGCAAAGTGGAACTTGCAACAGCAGAGCAGATAAAGAGGACCCAGAAGTGACTATGGGAGAAGGGAGAGGTTCTTTCCATGCCAGCCTTGACCAATAGATCAGTAATGTTTTGAGAAAGATAGAAGCAGAAGTTATACTCACTTTTTGATCAAGATTGAGCCAGATACTTTATAGTCACATGATGTGACAAATTGTGTGTCTATGAACAAAAATATCATGGTGTGGGATTTAGGGTATTGAGTTAATAATGAGAAAATTGTGTATATGGGATGCAATTTCACTAGAAAAAAACTTTTTAAACAAATCTTGATGATTGATGACATCTAATGTTACACGGGCATTGTATTGCCCGATCGGTGTTTATAAATAACTCCTCCATTTTGTTTTATGTAAGCTTGTATTTGCTTTTTTTTAACAACAAATACTTATATTAAGATTAAAGGCCCAATGGA
>NC_027751.1:9224972-9244489 GCF_000695525.1 Brassica oleracea var. oleracea
GTTGACAGCACTTGATGTCTCTTCATCTCTAATAGCTTTCTTGACGTGACCAGGGACGGATTATAAGGCGAGAAGGTCATGAGGACCAGAACGAGGAAAATTATCATTACACGAGCCATTGACTTTGGTTTTTGTTGGAATTGTCGATGAATTTTTGTTCTTTAAGGTGAACAATTCGTTGGTATGATAGAAAATAGTCCCTTGAATGTGTGCATATATATAGAGGGACGGAGGCTTAGTTACTATATTTTCGAATGTTGATGGAGTGATGTTGATGGAGTGACAATAGAGCTGCTCTTTGGTTTAGTGAAGGAAAAGTTTGACCTTTGTTCGAATCTCAATGTTAAAGAGTTGACTAATTTTATCGGATATGATTTCTTGGTTGGAGAAATTATCTCTTAGATAATCCAAGCAAAGTTTGAACGTGAGACTATTATACAGTATGCTTAATTATCTAAAGAAGAGTGATATTTGGCTTTATTTTGACAACATATAATCATATAAGAATGTCACTATTGTGTCTCTTCCATTCTAATTCTACACAACTTTTCCGCACTTTTTATATAAGAAAAATATGTACATAGAATTATAGAAGAAAGTGAGAAATATGATTAGATGATTGAGACTAGTGCTGGGCATTCAGCTTTTCAGTTACGGTTATTTGGTTTTCCGGTTATTCGGATTTGGGTGTTTATGACCCGTTTAGGGACCGAATATTTTCGGATCGGATAGGGGTGGGTAATGTTGAATATATATATTTTTTATAAAACCCCATGTCAAACCGAATTAGAAATATTTCGGGTTTCGTTCGGGTATAAAACCTAAAAATAAAATAAAACGAAAACTCGCTTAAACCCGAAAACATAAAAAAAAAATGTTTGGATAATTCATTTTTGGGATATTTTTTTAAATAAATTATATTCCACATATATTAGAATTAAAATAATTAATATTTTTATTATGTTTAAAATTTTCGGATACTCCTTCGGTTTTCGGTTTGGTTTCAATTTTTGGATTTAGAAAAATAGGAACTGTTCGGGTTTTGTAATTTTTGGTCTGGTTTCGAGCTCAGTTTTTTCTGTTTAGTTGCGGTTCTGTTTTCAGATTTTGGATATTATGCACATGGCTAATTGAGACTGTGCACCATGCATAGAGCCATAGCGTAACACTAATTAAACTTGCCAGAACTGAGAAGAATATATTTTTCGGTTGGAATCTTATTACACCATTTTTATGATAATTTTATCATAGAGAATGAAAAAGATGGACTTGATGAAATTTGTAGTTTACCTTGACTGGCCAAGTTCAGAAGAGGCGGCGTGGAAATCAGAAAGGACGGAGAAAACAAAAACAAAAACAAAAGATACTAACGAAAGAGAACGGGCGACGAATTGGTTGAAGAGGAAAAATACTCTTTTATGGAGGACTTTTCATGAAGGGAGCTTGTACTTTACGATTGTACACATGCTTTGTTCACATATGTATTGAAAGGAATGAATGATTACAACACTTCTGTGTATGTATCATTTATCGTTTCATGTTTATCAGCAGAGTTGTAAAATGTAATAATTGTTTTTTCGCAGATTAAACTTGGTGAAAATTATGACAAAAAGAATATTAATTCTTTTACAGGTTCTAAAGATTAGTCCAGACTCATGTTCAGGAATTATGTACTCATACCTCATGATTTAAAAAAAAAATATTTTTCTTTGTTTCATTCTTCCAATGAAGTAGGAAAGGAAAGAAAGTAGCCGATTTCAGATATATTTTCGGTGGAAAATAGATGCTCTCGAGGGACACTGAAGAAAATAATAAATAAAATGTTCTCGAGATACACGTTAATACGCTACGCTATACAGTTACAACTTGTTATACATAGAGGAGCGTTGATTAACATCAAACACTACATTTTTTTTAATGTTAAAAATGTAATGAATAAGTTAACAAAAAAATATAAACGTATACAAAACACAAACTTAACGTAATGCATAACTAAAGTTTGCATCACATCGAAATAAATATATATAACCCGCCTTCTATTCCTTTTCAATTATCTACCAGTTTACGTGCTGTTTTTTCTTTTTCTTTTTTGAAACTGATAGTTTACGTGTTGTTGGCTTCATACAATAGATGTTTGATGGCATCTAAGGTTATACACACTGTCATTGTATTGTCCAAACGTTGCAGTCAAGTAAATTCTCCATTATGATTTATATATAAAAACTTTTATTTGCTTAAGTAAACTACTACTTATAAAAATACACTTCTCTAACTACATCGTTGTGGTCCATTGGTTTTGGAGTTTATTAATGATCGAGATAACAAGGAACTTTGTCGAATTAAATAGTTCCTTGAATGTTTATATGTGTGTAATAATATAGCAACGTAGAATAATATAACAACGTAAAATAGCGCTGGAACCGGATTTCTTTATGACGTCAAAGCATAAGACAATTTGATTGGTTGTTGTTTTTGTTGCTCTCTTCTTTAATCTTTAATAACAGAGAACAGTAGATACGAAGTTGCAGTGTCACAAAAAAAAAGTTGCCATGTCACAAAGAATGGAACAAAATATCAAAGAAACATAGAACGATTGCATGCATCTGTTCCTAAAACAAAGTAAAAAGTTCAGTTTGGTTTCTGTTTTAAAGTATTTGCACTGAATTAAAGACCCGCTACGCTGCCCGCCACGCTGGGCTATAAGAAACGGATGTTGTACTACTTGACTGGTAAGTAAAAGCTAACATGAAAATGGGAAAACGAAAAGGATAAAATACCTTCTAAATAACACCTACTTAAAAAAAACTCTCTTCCATCCCTGCATCAAAAACATAGCTGACTTCAAACAAAATTTATAAAAAAACACACATAAAACAACAATTTGTTGACAAGAGTCATTAGGTATTTTTACCTCGTTTGAGTACTTCGTCTCTTAGCAGAAGCTCCTGCATCAGCTGTTGTAATCTTTCTCTTATGTGTTTCTATCGTGCTCTTCAGTTTATTCTACAAAAGAACACATGTATAATATAATTGAGTTGAAACTAAGATATAATATATATATATATATATATATATATATATAAACTGCAACACCACCAAGTGAAAGGTCTAAAAAAAAGCGACAAACCTGTAAGAACATCTTCACCAACGGAAGGACCACTAAGCGATTATCAATTGCAGATAACTTGGCGAATTCAAGTAACCTTTTGTACGTCCATTCATTTAGTAAAATCTTTGAATCGATCAAAACGAGCTGTAAGTAAAATCCCCCAAGATTTGTTTTGTTATTATCAGCTGTCATAGATGGAAACTTACTGAAATAAATAGAAAGAAAAAGAAGAAGAAGAATAATATTACCTTCTCATTCAGCCACTTTCTTAGCCTACACATACTTCTTCTAATAACATCATTTTGGACAGTGGTAGAGAGCTCCGATATACACTCCATGAATTCTTTGTCTTGTAATACTTCGAATCTTGGAGATTCTGCTTCTTGAAGAACATCTCTTACCACATTTAAGAAACAACATTTGGTAGCATTATCTTGAGTTACACGCCTCTCACACACACTTCTAAACGTCAATGCATATCTTCTCCTCTGATAAACATTCCTCCACTTGTCTTCTTTGTCACAAAGGGCTTCAGCCTCACCCAACATCTTAGCATATGTTTGCAGCTTGTCTCTCTTACTATAGTAGCTTACCTCTTTCCTAGCCGTGGACCGTACTATTCTCAAAACTGCTAACCATATCTCAAGGTTGTGTACTCCTTCTGCCACTTGAGACACGAAATTTATATCGATTGCTGGGCAGTTTAGAACCCAAGAGACAATCTCATCACCCTTAGGTATTACATGCTCATAAATTTCAGTGGACTTAAAAGTCCTTACTGTACCTGAGTCATCAAAACCATGCTCTCCTTCATACAGCAATCTCTCATCCAGAAGCAGATTAAACCCTCCTCGCTCAAGATCAATTCTTTCATTGACCAGGGACTTTGCCCCTAACCGATCAACTACTGCTAAAACTAATCCTGTGCGTACATCTGTGGTGAACTGCTTAACATACTCGAGTATGTATTTAAGGCTCTTCAGATCTAAGAAGCAGATGCACTGAGGATTCTTAAAGAAGCTCCAACTGTCAAGATAGAACCCATGAACTTGAGGTAGATTCACATTCTCTTCTGTGTAATCTATCAACCAGTCCCAAAGGCTACATGGAAGAGTATCATTGGAGCAAGAAGATTTCAGAACCTCAGCAAACTGTCTGAGTATTTCTTTCCGCTCTTCATCCTTGGCTACAGGCCAATCATTACACCATCCATTAACATAAATAAACTCTTCCCTACCCTTAATTCTTGCCTTGATCAGATCTACTGCCCTTGATGTATCCACAGGCTCCCAGTTCCCACAACATATCATGTCAGCTAAAAAATTATCCACACGCTTAGGACGAGAACAGTTTCGGGGTAGAAACTCGTGGACATGCTTATCTAAGATGTGCCACTTGCAATCAGTGAAACAATAATTTACCTGAGGACAAATGCGGCACTTCCACCATCTCCAGCCAAGTTCATCATCCACGCGTAGGCATTTGGAAATGTGTTCAATCATTTTCTTGTCATACATGTTATCATGTAAATAGTCTATAAGACTTGTACGGTCTACAACCAAAAATTCCCTTTTGGTCTTTTCATCTAGCTTACCCCACAAGTCCTTCAATCTATCAATAACGTAAGTATCTACCTTGCACTGTCCTTGCATCTGGTTAGCCACATTAATTTTCACAAGCATAGCCTCACTGATATTCATCTTCCATATTGCAAGATTGATCAAATCCTCAAGTTCTGCCTTCAAATCATCTTCTATGAACTGATCAGAACTTTCTTGAGGTTTAAGCATCTTCACGGATAATCCATGTCTAGCCTTGGACTCAGCTTTCTTATAAAAGCTGTTTATCCCAAGCTGGTCACCCAATTCAATCAGGGAACGAGCACAGCCATAGAAGGAGCTTACAGAGTCAGGACATAGAAGACTAGACATCGAGTAAGCATCAACAGAAGCAAACAAGTATACACATTTGATGTCTGTAGTATCTGCTTTTCTTGCTAGAGAAAAGAATATGTCACCTTGCAGTTGGTGGTGAGGAGAGCATGACTTCTTCAGGCCATGATCAGAGATGGTTTTCTCGGTTATCTCCAATGCCTTGATGTGATCAGATTCTTCGAATAATTATTTGGCAAGATCATATGTATTCTCTGAGTCTTTGTAGTCACTTTTCTCTGCACAATCTTCAGTCTCGATTTTCTTGAGAAAGTGGTGGGTTTCTTTGTGGTCGAATGGGCTTTATAGAGAATGAAAAAAGAAAAGAAAAAATAGCTTAAGAGTATTGTGTGAGAGAGAAAAAAACAGTGCAGTAAATTAATTTCAGTTTTGCAAATTTCGAAATTTCCAAGAGCCCTAGCGTGCGCTCCAAACTTTGTTAGGTTTTGAATAATGAATTGAGAAGAAATTTTGTTTAGAGGTTTATGTTATATTAATTACCGTCGTTCAGGAGAACAGAATAAGGCTTCTTCCATCTCTAGAGCTCGCTTCACTTTCTCGAGATCGAATTTCTTGTTGTGATCGAGAAACGGAGAGGTGGTGGTGAAGATGAATGTTTTCTTTTGTTATAAAGGAATAAGGATTTGTTTGAGTTAAATATATATTTACTCCTTCCTATTTTCATTCTTATTTTGGAGTTTGCTTTTATCGTATTTCCGTCTTTATCAATACAAGCAAAACAAATTGTTGGAGTTAATCATGTTTAATTCTTTTTTTTTTGAAAGGTAATCATGTTTAATTCTTCCTAAATTTTAGTTTACAGAATATCCTTTTAAGAAATTTGGAAAAAAATCATATAAGAATATTTTATGGAAAAATTGGAAAAATAGGGGACACTCTATAGGACTTTTAGAAGATTATTTAGATAAATAGGATTTATATTTTCTTTAATATTATTATATCCTTTAATTAACCAAATCAATATTAATTAAAAATTATAACATTTCGTAACTGATTTAAGTTTTTATTGAATATGAAAATGTAAAAAACAGAAAGAAGCGTGGGAGAGAAGATATAACGAGATTTACTTTATTTTTTTGATAAAACGAGATTTACTTTATGTAAGATATATTTAGGAGAAATATATAAGACCAAAATATGGTAATTTTTATTTTTGTTATTTAGGTAGAATACATAAACTACGCAGTCTAGAACGATGACTATGTGGAATATGTATTTTTCATCAAGCAGGCCTTAGGGTTATAGTTAGAATAGATTGTAAAATATAAATAAGCTAAGTTAGGCCATATACATATTAAACTTTACAACACGTATTCAAGGTTGATGTAGACTACTGTTATCTGGCTATAATGAGACAGAACAAACTCTAGTCGGGCTAGAATAAATTTTCTTTTTTATGTTTTATATCCAAGTTAGATCATTGTAAAATACTTTGTATCTGAGTTCTAAACTAGACCATCAGAATGAGTATTCTATGTTTAGGTAGGACATAAAATAAAATATGGTTACATAATTTATTTTTCTGTAAAATATACAGATAGTCTTACATATATTTCTAATAGTTTTGTATTTTTTGAAATTTTTAAAATTTAAAATATTATTTTTTTCACTACAAAAAAGTAAAAGTGGTCTAAAGATCAAAAATCAGACAAATAAAAACCAAGAGTGTCCCATTTTGCCAATTCTCACTATTTTATTTGAAACTACACTTTATCCTAAGTGGTGAGTATATAATTCTTATTGAATTTTTATAGTTTCTTTGATATTTTAAACCAAAAATTTAATAAAAAATAAATAACCATAAAATATGTGTGGAAAATATGGAAAATTGCAAAAAATACCACATTCATAATACCACTTTTCATGTTTACACTAACCACTTTTACTTTCACTTTTAAAAAGGAAAAAAATACATTTATAACCATAATGTTAACTAATCTAGACTTAGTGTTTAGAGTTGAGGAGTGAGGTAAAGTTTTTGCAATGTGAAATTTAGGATTCTAATAAGTATATAAATAAATACTTAAAAATATATATATATTATTTAAAATAGTTTCAAAATGATTTTCGATTTTCAAAAAGAAAATTGAATTTTTTTTTGAAAAAAATAAAAAAAAAGAAATTTATAAAAAAATTTGAATTTGAAAAAGTATAATTCGAAAACATAAAAAATTATTTATTTATTTATTTAAAAAATTATTTATTATATATATATATAGAACAATGTTATAAGAGTCTTTCGCCTCTTAATGAATAAGGTACTTTTGAAAGTGTCTCTTTAGTAGTGGTAAACATGAATAATAGTACCAACAAAATGGTAAACATGAAAATTTCCCGAAAAATATTTTTTTAGAAGCAAATTCAGTACTACACTAACTTAATATTTGTCTATATAATATTATAAAGTATCGTTTAGCAACTAAAAATATTTTCTAAATTTGGTACTAGCAGCAATTTTTTATAACTTTGTGTGTTTACAATGTCTAATAATTGAAATTTTAGATATTTTTAAACAATTTTAGTTTTATTTTATACTAAATATTAAAATTTATCTTAAACATCTTTGTCTTCAGCAATATATATATATCTCAATCTTACAATAATAAATATATTATAAGACCTAGGGCTGTGCATTTATCCGTTAAATTTAATTTGATTCGTTATTCGCTTCAATTCAATCTGAAAAATTCGGATATCCGTAAGTCTTCAATTTAAAGAAAATACTAAAAATCAATATCCGTTAAAAAAGAGCAAATCACAAATATTAAAAACTTTAGAGACTTATATCCGATCCGCTCAACTTTTATCTACGATTAAATATAGAGTTTTAAATGTATAATATTATATAATTATTATTTAACATATACTTTATTAATTTAATTTTAAAGGTTACTTAAAAAAATATTAAATTAAAAAGGAATATAAAATCTTTATACAAAACTAGAAATTTTCTATAAAAGAATTTGTTTTATAAGAAAAATTATTAATTTAAAATTTTATAAAATATATAGTTTCATTATTTTTTTTACTTTATATTTTTGTTATGTAAAAGATATTTCTAAAAAATAATTTGGTATTATTTTTTTCTAGAATTACTTGTATTGAACATAGTGCATGTATTCGTAAATATCCGTGAATATTCGCAAGTATCAAAAAAAATTCGGATATCCGGTTTTCCGACTAAATTTCAATGTTTAGAGTTGACTATTTTTTTGTTTGAAACATTTTTTCGACTAAATTTATATATTATATGATTTTTGTGCTCGACGTACGAAACTACTCTTTGAATATAATCCAGACAAAACAAAATATGAACATGAGACTATTATGTTTATCAAAGAAGACATAATTCCACAACACTACCGCATTTTCTTAAAAGTCTGTTCACAGAGATAACACTAGAAAGTTGAGAATCTGCTCGTTAGAAATGAAACGAATGTTTTCAGTTAGTATGGTATGGAAACGGAGAGCATATTCTAACATCAAAAGAGAGTAAGAATATCATAAAGAGGGGGAAAAGATTTAAAGATGAGTCGCTGACAATAAAAACCTAGTTTACCTTGACTGGTAAGAAATAAGAAAATATCAAAATGAAGAGAAGATATCAACAGAAGTAAGAAGAGGACTCAGAGACTTTGAAGCAAAATGAGAAATCTTATTAAGATCTATGTTCACATACGTAATGAAAGGGAAATAAAACTTGTGTAAGTCTTTGAAGATCAACAAGAGCAGTTCGTTATGTCTATGTCCTCAAACTTTCCCTCCACAAACACAAACATTGTATGCATCTCATCCTGGAACAAACTAGAACGTCTCAGATTCAAAGTTTAAGCAAAACATAAAAGACCATCTTCTCAAACATTCCTATTCAAAACATTTCTCCATTTGTACGAATGAGCCTCCAAAAGAGTAGCCCTGCATTAAAAACTTGATCCACTTTAACTCAGAAAAACAACAACAGCAAAACAACAATTGTTCACAAGATTAGATTGATATTATACCTCATTTATCTATGTGCCTTCTTAGCAGAAGCTCCTGCACCTGTTGTAATCTTTCTCTTATGCGTTTTCAGCATACTCCTCAGTTTATCCTGCAAGAGAAACATGTTATAATATAAGTGGCAGTTCAGAAATACTTCACCATCAAGTGAGTGATCTTTGATTAAAAAAAAAAAGTTGACAAACCTGTAAATAGAGCTTCACAAAGGGAATAACCACTAATCGGTTCTCAATGACTGATAGTCTTGCAAATTCGTGTAGCTTCTTGTACGTCCACTCGTTCAGCAAAATCTTCGCATCAATGGAAATGACCTGCAAAAAAGCCGCCCAAGATTTGCTTTAGTCAGCTGTCATGTCACAGGTCAGAACTTACTGAAATGAAAAAGAAGAAGACGACCTTGTTGTTAAGTGAGTTTCTGAGCTTCCACAGATTTCTTCTGACTGCATCATTCTGTACAGTAGTAAAGAGCTCGGATGTACCATCCGTGAATTCTTTGTCATCTAATTCTCCAAATCTTGGAGTAGCAGCTCCTTCAAGAATATCCTTTACCACACTGACAAAACAACGCTTCTCACACTTACGTCTAAGCACCAACGCATATCTGCTCCTCTGATAAGCATTCCTCCACTTGTCGTCTTTGTCACAAAGGGCTTCAGCTTCACCCAACATCTTATCATACGTTAGCAGCTTGTCTCTCTTAGTGTAGTAGCTTTCTTCTTTCCTAGCTGTGGAACGCACTATTCTCAATGCTGCTAACCATATTTCAAGATTCTGTGTACCCTCTGCCACTTGGGACACGAACTCTGCATCGATTGGTGGGCAGTCTAGAAGCCAAGAGACAATCTCATCACCCTTAGGTATCACATGGTCATAAATTCCACTGGACTTGAAAGTCTTTACTGTCCCTACGTCATCATAATCACGATGCTCTCCTTCAAACAGTAGCCTCTCATCTAGAAGCAGATTAAAACCAACTCTCTGAATATCGATTCTTTCCTTCACCAGCGACTTTACCCATAACCCATCAACCACTTTCGAAACCAAACCTGTGCGAAGATCTGTGCTTAGCTCTCTAACATATTCCAGAAGGTATTCAATGTTCTTCTCTTCTAGAAAGCAGAGACATTGAGGGCTCTTGAAGAATTTGCATTTTTCAAGGTAGTCCCCAGGAACTTCAGGCAGTTTCACATTCTCCTCTGCATAAACCATCAACCAATCCCAAACGCTGCGTGGCATAATATCGTTTTCAGAATAATCTTTGAGAACATGACCGAACTGTCTGAGCATGTCTTTCCGCGTCTCATCAGTCGCTATAGGCCAATCACAAGACCACCCATTCACATAAACAAGCTTTTCCTTGCGCTCAAATTTGTCTTTGATCAGATTTATTGCCTCCGCTGTATCCACAGGCTCCCAATTCCCACAACGTATCATGCTAGCAAAACACTCATCCAAACGCCTAGGACGGGAACTGCTTCGAGGTTGAAACTTTTGGACATGCGTCTCTAGAATGTGCCATGTACAGTCTACCAAGCAGTAATTGACTTGTGGACAGATGCGGCATTTCCACTTTCTCCACCGAAGAGTATCGTTTGCGTGCGTTGATGCTTACTCGGTTTCAAACAGGTACACAGTTTTGAATCCATCATACTATCGCCTTGGAGAAGATGGTGGCGATAGCACGATGGATTCGCGCCGTGAACGGAGATGGTTGCCTCTGTTATCTCCAACACCTTCACGTAATCACCTTCATGGAGGAACACTTCGGCTTGAGTGTATGCATCGACGATCTTCTCCTCGTCCGTGGCTCCAATTTTCTCTGAGCTAGCCATGTGATTCCAGCTATCGCAGTCCTCTTCTGGATTTTCTCTGAGAAAAGTTCTTCTTTCTTGGACGCCAAGCTTCAAGATTATGGGAGCGCCAGAAAGAAAGTAAAAAAAACGGTTAACTTTCTTTTTTCTTGAGAGTATGGTATGCGAGAGAGAGAAAAAAAAACAGAATAAAAGCGTTTTATGATGTTTAAGAAACACGCGTGTGATAAGTGACACGTGGAGACGAAAGATTTTTCGATGATATAAAGTTTCGATTTTGGAAATGAATCCCTCAGTGTGAAATTTCGTCGAACACCTAGCGTGCGAGTATTAATTGGTGATTGATTGGTACACATAAAGTATAAATTATGTTTAGAGGTTTTTGTTATATTAGTTACCTTCGTTCAGGAGAATAGAATGTAGTTTCCATCTCTAGATCTCGCTTCACTTTCTCGAGATCGAATGTCTTGGTGTGATGTGATCGAGAAATGGAGAGTGAGAGAGGAGGTGGGTGACAGGTGAAGAAGGCTTTGTTGGAGTTCAATATCTTTAATTCTTCCTAAATGTTAGTTCCGTGTTATGCAATACAAAGTAACACCATTTCAAATTTAATCTCAATTTGTTTCCTTAATTTTTAACCTTTACTTGTTTAATCAAATCCTCAATAATGTAATTATTAAGTTGTTAATAGTTACAAAGACGCAAAGAATGAATCAATTTCTCGAAAATTTGTTTAAAGTAATCAATACCGAGAGTCATTAACCATGTTTCTACTTCCCCATCTAGTCGAGTTAACATACTATCAATCCCTCTGTAATTGAGCATATGTTGAATTCATATGGCTGTATGATAATACTATACATATGGCTGTTCTTTGTTCTCCCACAGAATCATTCTCACATGCATCTTCAAGCTTCTCAATCCCCAATTCATTTTCCTTAGTCTCCTCCGTACCAACCATAACCCCATCAGTTTCCTCTTGGTCAGAGTTAGATTAAAACTTTTATGATAATATTACCAGAGAGATATATACTTACAAAACTAAATTCATTCATTTGGTTTTTGTACTAAACTTTTTGAATAACCAATGAATCAGAATGATAACGAGCATAAAAACAATAAGGACGCAGCAAGATTGTCTACTTCCACGTCTTCTTCCTCTCTCATCCACTCTCGTGTCTACTATTACTTCGCTCCACTCCTCCTCTGTGAAGCTAACTGTAACATTCTTTGCTGTGCAACCGCAGATCTCACACACACTGCCAGGAACACGACAAGAGAGGTTTAAACCATGACTTTCCTATATAGATTTGACTTAATACTGAAACTTCAAGATTGTGGAGGTAAGTCAAACATAAGAGAGTCCATAACATTACCAAGCTAATAATGAATTATTTACCTGTTTCCTCTTAGCTTGAACCAAGCTTCTGCGCAGTGAAAATGGGCAAGGCCAAGCTCGTTTTTGCATTTGCAACCAATCTGAATCAACTCCAGGGTTACTACTGTCTTACCAGAAACTCTATCAGGTGTTTGATCAGACCCAACATGACATATTCTGCATATACTTTGCCCATTATCACTTTCTCCTCCACAACTACTCAAATCAACCACGTGGTGGAGCTCCTTCACATTTGCTTCTGTTAAGGCATCACTCTCACCATTTTCTTTTCCTTGTTGCAGTTCAGTCTCATTTCGTTCTTCCCCTTGTTTCGAGACAGAGTCACTGGTTTCACCCTTGACATCAGTAACAAGCATAGATCCACACGAACTTTCACAAACACTAATCGATCTCGAACAACTTTCTGGGTCCATTTATCTACCCAAAAAAACGTGGGGTTTCAGCTCCCAGGATCCTACAAAGTTCGAGATCAAGTATGATTGTAATCAGACACAGTGTGAACATAAACAACATTGCCCCCAAAACTGAAAACCATGTAAATAGCTCAAAAATCAAAACTTTACCAGAATCCAGATCCGCTTGAGAGAAAAGAGACGAACTTTTTTAGCCAGAGAAACAGAGGAACAAGAAAATCTCAACAAAGGTTTCGTTTTGTTTCAGCAACTGATCAGAAAATGGCCTGAGATCCCTTGAGGGAAAACGTATGATCGTCGCTACAGTTACCCTAATCTGCTACTCTTCGGTTGAAGTTTGTTTCTTTCTATAAAACTCTGAGATGAGATTGGTTTTTATAAACAGTAAGACAAGAAGCCACTGTGTTAGATATTAATGAAAGTCTGTTTGTTTCGGTAAGGACGAGCTAACAGAAGATTTGGTACCCTTTTCTCAAATAAATAATAAATAAATAAGCATAAAGAGTTTGGTGAAGATGATTTATCAACTCTAATTCAATTTAATTAATTAGCAAATTTTTGACCCAAATAGATACAAAATAAAATGGCAACTAGTATATTGTGGTCAAATAAATTAGATTTTTCTATATAAAAATGAAAATATTGTAATCACATGGTTCTCTATCTTTTTGTCATCTTATTCATGATTTTTTTAAAGAAAATTATTTTAATTAATAGTATTATTTAAATTTTTATTTTAATATATATATATCATGATATTTAAAATAATTAATAAAAATTAACCTATTCTACAATATATATGCTATTATTTTTTAAAATATATATATATATATATATATATATATATATATTAATAATATGCTATATCATATGGTCTTTATCTTTTTGTATTAAACACTGGTCAGAATTAGATATATATTTTCTCTAATTTTGATTGGAAATATTAATCCAAATACAAATTATTACAATATTTTATATATTAAAAAAGAAGTCACAACCTTGATTCATGTGTGATTTTTAAAAAAAATGAATCTAATTGACATATTTCTAGAAAGTCATGTTACATTTAGTCTGTAATCTTATCATTTAAATTTTGAGCCTACCAGACATTTTTATTGGGCTATCAATAATTGGATTTGAACAATAGATGATCCATTGGATTTATAAATAATATAAATTAAATAGATATAATTTAATGTTGTAATATTATATCTCCTTATGTTAATTATTTAAATATTTGTCGATGTTAAATTTTAAAATTATAAAGATTTTTTTAAATAACAAAAATCATATTATCTAACAATGATTAATCTTTATTAACTTAAACTAATGAATTTTTTTTAAAAACTATATAGTTTATTTTAAACATTAAACAAAAACTAAATATTTAATTATTTACTCGATAATTTAAATCTATGAAGGGAAAAGTTTAATTTTTTAAAAACTTTCTAAATTTGTGAAATTTTACAATATCTTTGAATATGACAATAAAGCAATATTTTACTAATCTTTATATATATAGTTACGATTTTAATAATAAAATAATAATCCGAAAATATATATATAGAAAAAGATACAAGTACTTGTGAAAGTTTGAAACAATCTATTCAATGAAAAAAATATACCGCAAACTTATTATGTTTTAAAAATTGATAGACACATATATATTATAATATATACCAATCTTATATATTAAAACAGAAGTCACAACTTTGATTCATGTGTAATTATTTTTTAAAATGGACCTATTAATTTAAAGTTAAGATTAAAGGTAAAGCATCATTGAAAATCGAGAAATTCCCTAGGATAGACTTAAATTTTTTTTGTAACAAATATAGACCTTAGAAATAAAAATTATAATGTTTTATCAAAAGAAGTAAATATATACTTATACCCCTAAGGTTAATTAATCAAGACATTAGGGTTTAGAGTTAAGGGGTGGAGTTTAGGGATTAGGGTTTAGAGTTTAGAGTTTATGGTTTAGGGTTTAGAGTTGAGGAGTGGGGTTTTGAGGATAGGATTTCAAATTTAGAAAATAAAAAAAAATTAAAATTTTCAAAATAAAAAAAATCCTATTTTGGTCATTTTAGTTTTTGAAGTCTATTTTTGTGACAAAAAACTTAAAAAAATCTATTTGAGAAAATTACCCTAGAAAATATGTTATAAAATATAAATTGTATATTTATGTTAAATATTATATATATAATATTAAACAACTATATTCCTAACCTAAAATAAATTAATTTGTAATTGTAAATGAAGAACATCAAAATCACAAATGTTACTAAAATAATTTATTTAAAGCTAAAATAGTAAATATTATATAAACATCAAATCTGACTTATTAAATTAAAATAAACATTAAAATTAAAAATTCTAGTATATATACATTGGAGCCGCACAAGTATAATAGCTATTTTACCATATTAACATAATTATATGTGAATCACCATTATTTTCACTATAACCAATTAAAATTTTAAGAAACAAAAACAAACATGTTTTATTGGAAGAAACTAATAAGTATAGCAATTTGTAGAAAAAAATCATATATTTATTTTACAAAAAGAATGATATACAAAAAGATAATATGAACCTAAAAAAGTCTATATATAATTAATGACAGAATATATTAATCAATGTATACATTGGAGAATCCACGTATTTATAAAAATCTATCTATCTATCTATCTATTATTATAAAGTAGTGTTTTGATCTTTTCTCCTTGCGCCACATAGGATTCCACCTAGGAAAGTCGAGCTCTGACGTTGTGACACGTGTCCAGCCAAACAAAACACACAGTATCAGTTAAACGTAATCAAATTAAAATGGGCTTCGTCTTGAATATTTAGTGGGATCTTTCTTATTAAGTTTTGCAAAAGTCAAAAGGTAACCCCGTTAGAGAGACTAATATTTTCTTAGCGCAAGCGATATCCAGTTTTAGGGTTCATCTTCTACTTTGATCTCTGACGATCAATGGAGTTCCAGGAGGGTTGAGTTAGACGAATCGTCGTGAACAATCCCTGTATTAAACATCGTCGTTTCGTTTTCGGTTCTTATCCTTTGAAACGTTGCGAGATTATTGATTAAACGTCATTAACACCTTTTTAACTCCTTCGACTACTACAGATCACTCATTCAATGATTCTTATCTCTTTTACATGCAGTGGATCTCCACCTATATAAAGTTCACACCTTTTACACATCCCCACAATTCCTCATAGCTATACATTGGTTTCCGAAGATTTGGTGTATCGCTTACTGTAATGATATCATCTCGCCATCTTCTCCCTGTAGGTGCATCGCTCATTGTAAATCTCTTTTAATATTTAATATTTATTTTGATGAATTCGTTGTCAACTCCAAAACGTTGAGCTCTTCTTATTGCTCTCCATGTTTCAATCGCATTTTATTCTAAGGTGAAACAAGATTGTTCCAAATCCTCTTAGTTTGGTTTCCGACGACTCGGGATCGTTACTTTGACGGAGCCAGTGTTAGCCATTGTGGCAGAGAAACATGTCGTTGCAGTGCTGACAACTATAGCAGAAGACGACATCCAAATATCAGTCATGAGTTTAATACATTGCTCATTGTGTATAAGTTTAAGTTTAAGTTTGGCTCGATAAATATCAGAGAAGGATATGGAAAACAAATATCTTGCATTTCTCAAAGTATTTTTTTAAGAAAAACAACAACCTCACCCCATATCTACGTTCATGCAAGCCAATCTTTCCCTGTAAAATTCGAGAGGTTCATCGGTGGTGATAATAATGGATTTTGAGTTAATTGGGTTCTCATCTTCTATCTATTATTTTCATTTGGTTCTTTTAATCTTATACGTTTTGTTCCAGATCGATGATTTATACATTCAGTCAAAAGGGAGTCTCTAAACTTTTTTTATTCATATGCTTTCTGCAGCAAAAGCTCCTGCAGTGCTTTGACCATCAAGATATGTGTTTTGTATTTTTCAGGTCATGGGTTACTGCAAGTACTCCCCTACACAACAGCATCACGAATTGAGGGTTAGAATCCTTCTTTATGTGTACCTGAGATATTAGAAAACAGACGGGTTAGTGAAGCAGCTTAAAGTCTTTACACAAAAACATGCTGGATGGAGCCGATGAGCTATCTGTTGCAAAAAAACAAAAATTGTGCTCATATATAACAAATTCGATTCAGAGTTGATATTTTTGCATAACTAAATACAGGTGGGGCGGAAGAGAGGTTGGCAGTCTTTAATTATGGGATGCAGATGTCAAGATCAGAGCTGCTGCTGCGGCTTCGGATCTTGAACATATGGCCGCTGAGTCATCCGTGGTTCCAGACTTCGAGAGAGGGAGGTTCTACGACGTGTATTCAGCCAGGAGGAACGAGAGGTTGAAGAGGAAGAAAGGAGGAGAAGAAGAAAATACTGAAGTCAAAGGAACTCTGTACAATCTCGGAGTGGATCCCATACCGACCAAGAGAAGAGGAACCTTTAAGAAAAAGAAGGCGATGGTTGAGACATCAACAAAAACTCCTAGGTATTCTCTGAGGAGCACATTTACCAAAGATAACAAGAAGCCTCTGAGTGTCGCTGTAAGTACTATGAAAACTGTCAGTAGCACCAGGAGGGTTATGAGTATCTGATCCTGCTCTGCTTCTACTCTTTGCTTTTGCTTTGCTTTGGTGATTCTATCAGGAAATCAAAGTTTGGGGTTTTGATCTACTTCTATCTAATATTTGCAGTATTGCTCTGCTGTCGGGATGTCGACATAAATAAACCCATGAAACTTTGTTTGTTTTGTTTATTATCTATTACCCATACATTCTGATACGCTTTATCTATCAAATGCGTATCTTTTTGCTTCAGTAAAAATAATACTGTTGTTGTGTGTTTCAAGATCATATAGGCTTTAACATAGACACTGCCTCTTTTGATTATCATCTTGAAGAAGTGACACAAACATGTTATTGTTTTGTTTTCTCAGTTACTAATACATTCTTATCTATTAAATGCCTATCTTATTGCTTCATTGACACAAACATGTTTTGCTTTGTTATTCTTATTCAACAAAGAATTTGAGTAACATGTTTTTAGAAAATGGGTATCTATGAACAAGTAATGAGACATGATGTTTAGAAACCCAATCATTGCTAGCCAAATAAAATCTGTTCTGGTACGCCTGATTGAAGAATTTCTTATCAATAGTGTTAGTGAGGTTATGTTATTTTCAGCTAAACTCATGTGGCATTTTCACCTTTCAAAATAAGGAGTTGCAAAGTCAACAACAATTTTCGAATAACAGAGGTAGCAGCGGCAATTGTGGGGATGATTGTTTCACTTTTTGACTTTCATCGATTGTCATTCTCAAGGTACAATTTCTCAGCTGTTTTTCTAAGTTCCATAGTAATTTATATATTTTTAAATCTGAGGCAGAACATGCTTGTGGACTGTTTGTTTTGTGTGTTTACTGGTCTTTCCATTGATAAATTGGGAATCATCAACCTAGAGTGAAATAAGACTGTTTTAGGATTGCTAATGCTTATTTTAGATGCAAGTTTATGTTGATTCTAAGGTTTTTGTAGAATGCATACATGGTCTTTAATTAAGTGCCAAAGAAGCTGAAAAATCCTCAGAAGAAGGATCTTATGCAAGCTAAGCATCCTGGAGTTAATAGCCCGCAATCTTGCTAATCCATCTGTTTCACACGTTTTTTAATTGATGCGTGCAAGAAGACCAGCAGTCATGGACTAAGATTCATACTTCTTCTCTATACCATCATATGTGCCTTGATAGTTTGATATTGAACAAGAGATTACAACATTGTTTCATAGTTTGAGAAGAAGAAATATGGTGGCTGGTGACTGTTTTGTAGTTATGATAATGGAATAGATTGGACAGAGGTAGGCTGGTATTGGAGTTGATAAAAAATTTGAATTTTCTTGAAGAAATGCCTAACAGAGACATGGAAGCTGAAAAATGGATAGAAAGCAGAGAGTTGTAGAATTTTAGTAGGCATGACTGGGTATATACGTAAAAGGTCACCTGAATCATAACTTTGGTTATTTTCTTTTACTTGATCAAGTAGTATCGTAAAGGCTAACTACTAAAACGAAGGTATAGCTTGCTTAAATTTGAAATGAGAAATCTCAATATTATTCATATATATGTGCTTCCATCGTATTGGTTCGAGTAACATGAACAAAGAACTACATGAGATATATAAGTATATAACTATACGGAGTAAACAATAAAATAATTGAAGAAGTTAAAAAATGGAAGAAAGAGTTAAGTGGAACTCTTTAAATTTCATAAACACAAAAATTTTCAAATTTTTCTTAAAATAAAAGTTATAACAACTGTCTGTGCATATAAGTCACTCACAAATGTATTCATTACCAACTTTTATTACAATTTTATGTTATAAATCTTCACCAATGTGGGGAAGTAACACACTAAAAAACATACATGAGATGAATATATTGAGGACATTTAGCATGTAAATAAATAATGCATTTTATTTACTTTTTTTATGAATTTCTTTGAATAAGAGATATAATTTAGTTTTACTTAAAATAATGAGTATTTATATTATCTTTACCTACTAATATTGTAATAAAATATATTATAAATATCAAATAACATATAAGAAAGGTAATAAACAAAAATATAAAATAAATAATATATATAACAAATTGAAATATATAATCCACGCGCGGACCGACCCTTTTTATTTTAAGTGAAATAACATATGTCTACAATTTAACCAATTAAATACTATAACTAGAGTTTAATTCATTTTTTTTCATTCTGCTGTTCACCTTATATATAATTTCCAATAACAAAAAAA
>NC_027751.1:9244669-9260155 GCF_000695525.1 Brassica oleracea var. oleracea
GGATCTTATGCAAGCTAAGCATCCTGGAGTTCATAGCCCGCAAATCTTGCTAATCCATCTGTTTCACATGTTTTTTAATTGATGCGTGCAAGAAGACCAGCAGTCATGGACTAAGATTCATACTTCTTCTTCTCTATACCATCACATGTGCCTTGATAGTTTGAGAAATTACAACATTGTTTCATAGTTTGAGAAGAAGAAATATGGTGGTTGGTGACTGTTTTGTAGTTATGATAATGGAATAGATTGGACAGAGCTAGGCTGGTATTGGAGTTGATAAAAAAATTGAATTTTCTTGAAGAAATGCCTAACAGAGACATGGAAGCTGAAAAATGGATAGAAAGCAGAGAGTTGTAGAATTTTAGTAGGCATGACTGGGTATATACGTAAAAGGTCACCTGAATCATAACTTTGGTTATTTTCTTTTACTTGATCAAGTAGTATCGTAAAGGCTAACTACTAAAACGAAGGTATAGCTTGCTTAAATTTGAAATGAGAAATCTCAATATTATTCATATATATGTGCTTCCATCGTATTGGTTCGAGTAACATGAACAAAGAACTACATGAGATATATAAGTATATAACTATACGGAGTAAACAATAAAATAATTGAAGAAGTTAAAAAATGGAAGAAAGAGTTAAGTGGAACTCTTTAAATTTCATAAACACAAAAATTTTCAAATTTTTCTTAAAATAAAAGTTATAACAACTGTCTGTGCATATAAGTCACTCACAAATGTATTCATTACCAACTTTTATTACAATTTTATGTTATAAATCTTCACCAATGTGGGGAAGTAACACACTAAAAAACATACATGAGATGAATATATTGAGGACATTTAGCATGTAAATAAATAATGCATTTTATTTACTTTTTCATGAATTTCTTTGAATAAGAGATATAATTTAGTTTTACTTAAAATAATGAGTATTTATATTATCTTTACCTACTAATATTGTAATAAAATATATTATAAATATCAAATAACATATAAGAAAGGTAATAAACAAAAATATAAAATAAATAATATATATAACAAATTGAAATATATAATCCACGCGCGGACCGACCCTTTTTATTTTAAGTGAAATAACATATGTCTACAATTTAACCAATTAAATACTATAACTAGAATTTAATTTATTTTTGTTCATTCTGCTCTTCAACTTATATATAATTTCCAATAACAAAAAAAAATTGGATACTAAATTTTTTAAATTGTGTAAGCCAAAAGCAATGAATGATTTAAAATTATTTTATATTTGTCTATAGCTATTTATATTTTTTTATAATAGATTCTAAAATTTATATACTAAATAAACATCCTAAATATATAATTAAAATTAAAATTAAAACAAAAAACCTGGGCTTCGTCCGGGCCGACCCTAGTCAATTTATAAAGTTCACTAACCCTAAAACTCGATCTTCCAGTACGTAATTTCGTCTTGAATATTTTCTAGGGTTGTAAAATCCATCCCCGGTGAAAAATGTCGAAAGAGCACTTCTCCATACCTGAAGCACAATCATCTACCTTAATCCCAGTTGATCTACTCATCAGTATATTCTCTCTTGTCCCGGCAAAGTCCGCAGCTAGGTTTCGTTGCGTATCAAAATTCTGGGCATCCATAATTCGTCGCCGTGATTTCACCGAATTGTTTCTGTCTAACTCTTTGACACGTCCACGGCTCTTTTTCGCCTTACACTACAATCGCAAGTTGTTTCTCTTAAAAAAAATCACTCATCCTCCCTAACCGTAATTGCCGTATCAATTCTCTTCCTCTCTCCCAACTCCTCCCGCATACCGCCTCCGATGAGAGTGCTGGTACTTCAATGTTCTCCCATAAATCCTCCATTCAAGATCCCCACAGACCCTCCACATTCCCCCTCCGGCTCGATGATATCTAGATCCCTATTTATACCCTTATCACTCTTTCCTCAGATCGTAAAATCCATACCCTTATCATGGCAAAAACATATTTGCCTTTGTTTGAATCAGCTCTAGGACGTCGTCAAAGTTTATACGAGTGGGCTTGACATCGATCAAAGCAGTACAATCATGTTTGGCAGACAATGAAGGTTTTGGATGGAGTCCACACGCCGTCTCGGATCCATTTCGTCTCGGATCCATTTGGTGATGCTTTCCAATGGCTGGAGATGTAGGAGAAACTAACGACAGATTCTTCAAGGTAAGGCCTGATTTCGTAAATATTTGGTAGGAGATCCATAGACACCGTCAAAATCTCAAAACTTTAATTGGATTTTTTTTAAATGTTAATTTTAGGACTTAGTCAGGTGAAGCAGCGGTGGATCAGGAGGATAAGATAGTTGTGCCTCCAAGGAAGGAGCCTGAGGTAGAGAAGAAAAAAAAACGGAGCATAAACATGAGTCAGATTTTGGAGAAGAAAAAGAGAGTAAGGAGAGGAAAGAGAAAGCGTTAAAGGAGATAGAGATGGGGAATGTGGCATACAAGGCTACAGTTTTATCTGATTTGCTTGGTAAGTGGTTAAGTCTAAATGTGATCATGTTTGATTGCTGTGAAGAAAGTTTAGTGTTCTCTCTTTGACTCATCCCTCCATCTGTGTTTTTTTGGTCTTGCAAAGGTTTTTCTCACACATTTTCAATTATCAAATTTGATTCAAATTTGATTTTTTTTTTGTCTTCTAGCTGTCTCATTAAAAGGTCAAGTCTAATACAAAAACTCACAGTTGCTGGTATCATTGGCAACTTCATTCAGATTTGACAAACGGTTAACATAGAAGCTACAATATAATTGGTTACTGCTACGTGAAGCTATAACAAAAACATTCAGATCATGATCATGTTCTGTACATATTAGGAACTATCAGTAGTTACCAATCCAAAACAACTTTTGTTGCTTACAAGCAGTGTTCTGGGAACAAAATGGATAAGGTTAATGAGATCTTAAGTTTGGCTTACATACATGTTTTTTTTATCATGAAATGCTTCATGTTGTTGTTATATTATAGATTTTGGCTTCTCATTTGATGTACGCTTGCGCGGGGCCAGCATCCTAGTTGTGGCAAAAGAAATTAAAATTTCTATATAAAAATGAAAATATTGTAATCATATGGTCTATATCTTTTTGTATTAAACATTGGTCACAATTAGATGTTTTCTATAATTGTGATTGGCAATATTGATCTAAATACAAATTGTTACAATATTAAAGTTAATTTCTATATAAAAATGAAAATATTGTAATCATATGGTCTATATCTTTTTGTATTAAACATTGGTCACAATTAGATGTTTTCTATAATTGTGATTGACAATATTGATCTAAATACAAATTGTTACAATATTAAAGTTAATATTAAAGGTAAAATATCATTGAAAATATGTCATAAAATATAAATTGTATACTTATGTTAAATATTATATATATATATATATATATATATAATATCAAACAACTATATTCCTAACATAAAATAAATTAATTTGTAATTGTAGATAAAGAACATCAAAATCACAAAGGAATTAATGGTCATAATGAATTTATCCATAAAATCACAAATGTTATCAAAATAATTTATTTTAAACTAAAATAGTAAAAATTATATAAATTTCAAATCTGACTTATTAAATTAAAATACATTAAAATTAAAAATTATTAGGTATATATACATTAGTCCGCACAAAGTGTGGGCCATCAACTAGCATAATAGTTATTTTACCACATTAACATAATCCTATGTGTATCATCATTATTTTCACTATAACCAAATAAAATTTTAACAAACAAAAACAAACATGTTTTATTGGAAGAAACTAACTATAGCAATTTTGTGGAAAAAAAATCATATATTTATTTTAAAAACAGAATGATATAGAAAAAAGGACAATATGAATCTATAAAAATCTATAGTCATATCTATAATTAATGACAGAATATATTAATCAATGTATACATTGGAGAATCCACGTACTTATAAAACCCTATCAACTTATAACATTCACTAACCCTACAACTCGATCTTCCGGTACGCAATTTCGTCTTGAATATTTTCTAGGGTTGTAAAATCCACCCCCGGTGAAACATGTCGAAAGAGCACTTCTCCATACCTGAAGCACAATCATCTACCTTAATCCCAGTTGATCTACTCATCAGTATATTCTCTCTTGTCCCGGCAAAGTCCGCAGCTAGGTTTCGTTGCGTATCAAAATTTTGGGCATCCATAATTCGTCGCCGTGATTTCACCGAATTGTTTCTGTCCAAGTCTTTGACTCGTCCACGGCTCTTTTTTCGCCTTACACTACAATCGCAAGTTGTTTCTCTTCTCTACACCTCAGCCTCATAATCCAGACGGTAACACTGATCCCCTCATAGCAACCCCTTACTATAAGTCTTTTCCAGAATATTTTCCATCTGACACAAGTACACCGGTTTGTGGACTGGTCTTGCTTCATGGATGGAGAAGAAAGGTCGGGTGACACGGGAGAGTTCCTAACCTTGCCCAAAGTGCTTCTGAAAGAAAAGAATTTACTTGCTAAGAGTAACCAAGCGAGAGAGGAGGTTGCGAGTATGTATTTAGGCTATGATCCGATGGGCAAACAGTTCAAAGTGTTGTGTATGACCACTACACATTATGGTATTAGAGACAATACTCATCAGGTTCTCACACTGGGGTCTGGAAAGCGTTTTTGGAGACCGGTCCAACGCAAATTCCAATTTGTGGAAAACCGTGTAATAAGTCGCGAAATATGTATAAATGGTGTTTTATATTTCGGAGCTGGGACCGAACGATCTACTACGATAGTTTGCTTCGACGTTGGGTCTGAGAAGTTCAGCTTTATCAACACAAACAGAGACATGATGTATTCTTGTTATATGGGTTCTTTGACTTTGTTCAACTACAAAGGTAGATTAGCTATACATCATAAGGTAGATTCGTATCAAAAGAGGCTTATGTTTTGGGTTATAGAGGATGCTGAAAATCATAAATGGTCCAAGCATATCTACGAACTGTCTCCTTTGGAGAAGGACATGATCTCATATAGCAGGTTCGTTGGAATGACTGGTACAGGTGAACTTGTGTGGTCGTTATACCGAGAACCAGCAAACTCCGTCTACCTTACCTTCTACAATTTTGAAAGTCAAACTTTTACAAAAGTCAATGTTCAGGGATTTGAAGAGTTTGAAGAGTATGAGGATGATTCTATATATATTAAGACCTATGTAGACTATGTGGAGAATATGAAGTGGCTTGTGTAACTGTGTTTGATGCCTTCATGTATTATTGTTACATGAGACTTTGGATTTCAACTCTTTGTGTTATTCAAGGTTGTTTGGATTTAAACTTTATAGTTTTTGCTCGAAGGTGAGCATTGAACGCATATTTTTCTGTTTTTTTTGTATTCTCTATTACTCATTTTTTTGCTCTATCTCCTCAAACTCTTTATCCTTCGTCAGTCTAGATTCATCTTTGTTTGATTGGATTATACACGTATCAGCAGTGGCATCAAACACATGGACGAATGGTTGTTGTTGTTGTAGAAATTGTCAATTTAAGTTATGTTGATAATGATCAAAATTCCATATGTTCAATCTAACTTACACAATCTTCTAATGGTCCATTTAATATAAGAACAAGTCTTATAAACAGATCAGCTGGACCAAAGTCATCAAGTAGATGGAACCATCCGATATCTGTAATAATACTAGATATTTAAACCAAATTGTGTCACTGAAGAAAACTTGGTAGATGTCAATGCTTATGACAACAATGGAGGACATAAAAACACAGGAGAATCTACCTACCAGCAGAGAACCAGGGGATACGAGCAAGAATGCTCCTACTGCTATGCTACTGCACCAGTTTTCTCAAAACGGTGTCTGCGCGGTGCTCAAATTGCGGTAAAGCCCATCCATGTTGAATAATGTCAAGACCATCCTTCTCAGCGCTCAAACTCTGTGGTCAATTTGCAAATGCAACGGCACAATAATCAGGTTTTGACCAAGATCAGAACGAAATATGCAGGATCATGATAGCATAGATACCTTTTATGCATCAAAACCAAATACACCCATTTGCGTCATTCTTTGTGTGTCATCAATTCAATTGCTGCATAAGAAACAGAATGCTTGCAATGACTAAGAGTTTTCACCACAACATTGAGTAAGCTCAAAATGAGAGATTTTTGAGGAAAATAGTATGAAGTAGTAGAATCAGAAACTGACATGAGTCATTCTCTATGTAACTAGATACATACCATGAACGGCTGCGCACATAGCTAACATCGACAGTGCTCAAGTCGATACCATTCTGTAACATTGACCTGAATCTCTGAGTCAGGGGAAATGGGATTTTGGCTGTAAGATAGGGATGTTAATATGGGCTCAACCTAACAGGGTTAGCCCTAACCCTGCAAACCCATTTGTAACCCTAACCTTCATTTTTTAAATAGGGTTTAAACAGGGTTGGCCCTAATAGGACCAGGGTTTAAATTATAACCCTTTTATTTTGATTCACACAACTATTATACAATATTTAATAAAGTTTTTCACCAAAAGAAACTTAGAGTCGAGTTTTCTCGCCTAAAACTAAACAACGAATTTTTCCGTCGAAACCGCAAAATTGAGTTTTCAACAAAAACAACAAAATCGAGTTTTCTCTCCAAAAACGCAAAATCGAGTTTTTCGTCAAAACTTTAAAATCGAGTTTTCCCGCCAAAAAATCAAAATCGATTTTGCGGTTTTGGCGGAAAAACTCGATTTTGCGGTTTCGGCGGGAAAACTCGATTTTGCGGTTTGGGCGGGAAAACCCGATTTGCCGGTTTCGGCGGAAAACTCGTTTTTGATGTTTCGGCGGGAAAACGCGATTTTGTAGTTTTGGCGGGAAAACTCGATTTGCCGGTTTCGGCGGGAAAACTCGTTTTTGATGTTTCGGCGGGAAAACGCGATTTTGTAGTTTTGGCGGGAAAACTCGATTTGCCGGTTTCGGCGGGAAAACTCGTTTTTGATGTTTCGGCGGGAAAACGCGATTTTGTAGTTTTGGCGGGAAAACTCGATTTGCCGGTTTCGGCGGGAAAACTCGTTTTTGATGTTTCGGCGGGAAAACGCGATTTTGTAGTTTTGGCGGGAAAACTCGATTTGCCGGTTTCGGCGGGAAAACTCGTTTTTGATGTTTCGGCGGGAAAACGCGATTTTGTAGTTTTGGCGGGAAAACTCGATTTGCCGGTTTCGGCGGGAAAACTCGTTTTTGGTTTTGGCGGAAAAAACACAATTTTTGTTTTTTGACGGAAAAACTTTATTCTTAGTTGTGGAGCAAAAACTCGATTTTGCGATTTTGGGAGGAAAACTTTTGATTTGATGCTCAACAAATTGGCGGAAAGAATCATATCATATCTTAATTTTTCTAGTTTTATCTTTAAAATTTAAGAACAAAAATAAATGAAATATTTTTTTCAATTAAATGAGTTAACCCTGGTACCAGTCCTAACCTTTTGATTATAATAGGGTTAAAATAGGGCTGGGTTAATATAGGACTGAGTTTATAATAAACAAAAGAGGGTTGAGCCCTAACGCTGTAGTTAACATCCCTACTGTAAGATAAGATTAGGAAGTTTCCGATACTATTGGCATTGTGGAGTGTTAAGAGAGAAGGAGGTGATAAACACAAAACACAAAACACAAAACAATAATGCGTCTGTGACAAAAAGGAGGAGACAAACCTTCAACAAAGTGAGCGTCCGGCAGATGGTAGAATTCATCAGTTTTACAAATTTACAAATAACACCAAGAGAGATAAATCTAACTTTACTTCACATGTGGTATAATCATCAACAGATTTTTTTTCATCATATCATATAATCATATCCATGGCCATGTTAGGATCAGAAAACAAAACCTTTTGCATTCTTTTATATAACAAAACTGTATTAAGAGCGATACAAAAATCACAAAAACTAATAATTAAATAAAAACTAAGATAGCATAAGTTATTTTACCATATTAAAATAATTCTATGTCCATCATTATTATTTTCACCATAACTAAATATACGTTTTAACAAAAAAAATATAGTTTATTGGAAGAAACTAACTATTGCAAAAAAATTAGAAAAAGGGAAATCATATATTTACTTTTACAAAAGGAATCATATCAAAAGTTAATATGAATCTATAAAAAGCTACAGTAATATCTATAAAAATAATGATACAATCTATAAATCAATATATATACTATTATTTGAGAAGTGAATATGTTGATTTGTCATATTTTTCATAATTTTAGGCTATCTCTATATTTTTAGTATAAGAAATTATATATTTTTGGACTTTGTTAATATAAACTTATCAATGGCATATACAGTTTATTATTTTTATTTATTAGTGTTTAGTTTAAAAAAAAAATACATTTTCTAACAATTTTAATACATATTAATTATTTTACAATTAACCATTTGAAACTATCCAAATTATCTGAAAAACCTGAACTAAACCACCAAATAAATCTGACTATTTTGAACGAGTTAGATAGAATGGTTCTTGTTGATTAAATGATGCATTGAACGAAAAACGTATGCTAAAGATATATAGATACAAAACAAAATGTACTTCAGAAAATGGTTTTGTTCTGTTAGCTAGATTCAAAATTTAGAGTTAAAATTCTAAATTGTCAATCTATTAAACTCTTAATCAAAATTTAGATTAGATCTAGAAACTGTATAATCTAGTGTCTGAAACATATGATAATATTACCAACATATACTTACAAACTAAATTCATGTCGTTCATTAATTTGGTTTTGTACTAAGCTTATTGAAAACCCAATGAATCAGAATGAGAGTGAGAATAATAAAAATAAGGACGCAGCAAGATTGTCTACTATGTCTTCTTCTCTCATCCACTCTTGTGTCTACTATTACTTCGCTCCACTCCTCCTCTGTGAAGCTAACTGCAACATTCTTTGCTGTGCAACCGCAGATCTCACACACACTGCCAGGAACACAACAAGGGAGGTTTAAACCATGACTTTCCTGTATAGATTTGACTTCATACTGAAACTTTTCAAGATGAATCTTGTGGAGGTAAGTCAAACATAAGAGAGTCCATAACATTACCAAGCTAATAATGAATTATTTACCTGTTTCCTCTTAGCTTGAACCAAGCTTCTGCGCAGTGAAAATGGGCAAGGCCAAGCTCGTTTTTGCATTTGCAACCAATCTGAATCAACTCCAGGGTTACTACTGTCTTACCAGAAACTCTATCAGGTGTTTGATCAGACCCAACATGACATATTCTGCATATACTTTGCCCGTTATCACTTTCTCCTCCACAACTACTCAAATCAACCACGTGGAACTCCTCCGCCTTTTCCTTTGTTGAAGCATCACTCTCTCCAAGAACAGATGCTGAATCATGTGATGAAGTATCCTTTTCTGCCTCATGAACAGCATGAGCTGAAACGTTACAGCATCCAACACCATCTTGGCCTATTATTGAATCATTTTCTTTCCCTTGTTGCAGTTTAGTCTCGTTTTGCTCTTCCCCCAACACATGTTTTGAGACAGAGTCACTGGTTTCACCCTTGACAAGCACAGATCCACTCGAACTTTTACAAACACTGATCGATCTCAAACAACTTTCCGGGTCCATTTTTTGCTTATATATCTACCAAAAAAAAGACAAAGGGTTTTCAGTTCCCAGGTTCCTACAAAGTTCAAGTATGATTGTAGCATTGCCCCTAAAACTGAAAACCATGTAATAGCTCAAAGAAAAAATCAAAACTTTACCAGAATCCAGATCCGCTTGAGAGAAAAGAGACGAACTTTATGAACCAGAGGAACAAGAAAATCTCAACAAAGGTTTCGTTTTGTTTGAGCTTTATGCCTCAACGGAAGAAAAATAATAAAAAAAACTCGCATCAGAGATCCCTTGAGTGAAAACGTCGCTACAGTTACTCTAATCTGCTACTCTTCGGTTGAAGTTTCTTCTTCTTTGCAATTTGTCTGTCTGTTTGTTTCGGTAAGCACGAGCTAACAGAAAGATTTGGTACCCTTTTCTCTTAAATATATAATAAATAAATAAGCATAAGTAAGTTTGGTGAAGATGATTTATCAACTCTAATTCAATTTAATTAATTAGCAAAATCTTGACCCAAAATAAATACTAAATAAAATGGCTACTATTATATTGTGGTAAAATCAATTAAATTTTGTCTATATTAAGAATAAAAAATATTGTTATCATATTCCTTACCTTTTTGTAGTAAACACTGGTCAGACAAATTTAATAAGAAGTTAATAATAGATAACACATATTTGAATAACTTAATAATTTAAGATATAATTTAATTAACTAAAATATATTTATAAATTTAAATGTGATTTTGACAAAAAAACTATATAAATTCAAATTTGAATTATTGGTAGGTATAGCCAGAAGAGAAAAAGAACATTATTGGACGATTAAAGTGAAACACTAAACCGGCAAAACCATTATAGACTACTCTGAAAAGTTCATACTACCCTCCTATACCAAACCAGAAGCAAATATGAATCAATAATAAATAGCATAGAGATTGTATATCCATTTTTGGCTGCAAAGCTTAAAAATCTAAATGACATTTTACCACCCAACCCATATTAGATTTTAGTAGTTATAAAAAAATATGATCTTTTATTAGATTAAAAAGAATAATTTCAAATAGATATAAAATAATAATTGGGTGATGATAAGTCACGCACAATACAAGTACTGAGTCAAAACACAAACATGTAACAAAACTTATGAAGGAGGGAAGAAACGGTTGAGGTTAAAAGGGAGAGTGTAGAACTCCTCATTCCTGCTATCTCCTTTGAATGTTCTGAACTTAGCCCACCAAGGCAACCCTCTGTCTTTAGCACTCTCTTTGTAGTCCAAAGTATTGTCCAAGAACACTGCGATCATCAGCGCCACCATCGGTGAAGACGAGAAGATTGTGTTCAAGAAATCATTGAACCAACCAGCATTGGTGTGAGCTGGACCATGCAATGCCTTCATGGAGAAGTCTCTGAAGTACTCGGGGATCGATAGTCCTAAGAAGAGAGACACGCCGGTGATGAAGAGGTTTCTGAGGGAGTTCATGTTTGTGAATTGTAGGAAAGAGAGTCCAACAGAAGCTGTAACACCAAAGAGAGCTTTGTTTAGATACATCAAGTTGTAATGATCTTGTGAGATAAGGTAGTACTAACCAACAAGACCGAACAGGACGCAGTACACTGCTGCAAATATGGTGAAAGGTATTGAAGCAAACAAGGCTCCAAATTTGCCTGCAGAAAGACGAAACAAGAATACTTTTTAGAAAGAAGAAAACATCTTCGTTAAAGCTGGTGTGTATGGAGATGTGATTGTGACCTAGAATTGAGAAGAATATCATAAACCCTGCTGAGATTTGAATAACTCTGCGGCTACCAACACGGGTGCTTCCTAGTAATCCAACATTCTCTCTGTAACATTTGCAAGAATGAATAAAAAACTCATGAGACTAGTCGGTCCAAACCAATCGAAGAACACATTAGCTTGAAACTTGTTATACTTACACAGAGACGCTTGAACCACTTAGCGTTCCGAATAAACCATTTAAGAGGATCCCAATGCCTTGCCATCCAATACCACGGCTAAGTACATGAGGTGGAGGAGGCGTGGCACTAGCCAAACGTGCAGCAGCCTTGAAAGCTCCAGTTGACTAAAACATTCACAAGACTCTTCTTTAAAGAACATTCTCACATCAGTAAGAATCTTATTTTTGTTACATTACCTCAATGAGTGAGACTAAAACAGCAGCCATCATAGCAAAAGCATGACCAGCATCAAAGCTAGGTGCTCCCCACTGAAGTGGATAAGGAATCTTGATCCTAAATAAAAGTCAAGAGAGAAAAAGCTTATCAAAAACACTATGATCAAAACTCTATTGTAGGAAACATTAAGACACAAGAAAACTAACCAAGGAGCAGAAGAAATGAGGTTAGACATATCGGTTCTGCAGTTTACTTGAGTCTGGTGCGGTCGGTGTTTGTAAGCCCCACTCGCTGTCAAGAGATGTGCGTAAGCCCACACAATGATCAAGGCTATAATCATAGCGAATCTCTCCACTACTGGGAATTGTCTGAACTGAAAGCTCTTCAGATACTACACAGACAAAACACAACAAAGATCAGTTAAGAAGCCTAATCAGAGAGACTTTAATATGATCACCACATAAGTAATAAATAATAACCTGAGAGAAGAGGACAAAGAGGATAAGCATTGGAATCCCTATCTCAACACAAGTACCCACCTGCAAGCACAAAACACACAATCAAAACAAGAAACCAAGAAGAGATGATTCTTCAATCTTTAAAGATAGACATACCACTGGGAAACCTCGGTTGAAGAGTCCAAAACCGGTTAATGCAATAACAGGAACCATACCAACAGGACTAAAGAATCTGAAAATAAAAATAAAAAAAATCATTAAAGTCTACACCTTTTTAATATGACAACAAGCATGTATATACCTTGAACAGATTGCCCACATCTGGCTGAAACCTAGGATGATTTGAACGCTGGATGCAACTATGACCGCGCCTTGTACTGCTCTCATTGTGCTTAGAAATCTCTAAATTTTTCAGATTCAGACATTTGAGTTAAAATCTTCAGACAGAAGCAGAAGCATAGTATATCAAGAGAAGAGCAAACATAGATACCAGCTGTGGATCTTCTATACGGGTCAAGGAAGAGTCGTGGATGATTGAAATGATCGGAACCATGAAGGCATAAGATCCTCCGATCACAGTAGGGAGACGAGTTCCAAATAATGTCTGAAGAAGAGTGTTGACACCTTGAATGAAGAGTAGTGTCTGAACAACTCTCACTTTATCACCCTAATCAAGTTTTAAAGGGGACAGACACATCAATGGAGATTCTCTGGATAAAGAAACAATGGAAGAATGTAATAATACTCACATCGTCTCCACCCATCATAGGAACAAGAAACGAAGGGATCATCACTGCAGTTCCTAAAGAAAGAATGTAATGCTCGAAACCTAAAGCTATTGCTTCTCCTGCAAACAACACCATCAAGAAATAGAAACTCAGACAAGTGTTTTTTTCCAAAAATAGCAGAACCAAACTATCAAATGGGTTGGAAGATCGTACCCCATGGAGGGTTTGAGTCAATACAGTACTCTAGACCCTGAAGCTGGTCCATTGGTGGGTGGCTTATCTCCTCTGGCTTTACAGGATCCATAACTCTCAGAGTACTAATCTGTTTCAAAAGTCCTTTCTCTTTTTTTTCTAGTTCACAACAATCTTCTTGCAATGAGATTATCTGGATGTGTTCACTAACTAAAGGATCTAAATGGCTAAGAAAGTCTAGTACAGAGTATGTTAAACTAAAAAGAAAAAGAGACAAAGGGCAAAATGGAAAAAGCTTTACTTTTTCGAAGTTGCAGCTGAGTTAGAAGATAGCTTTTTGGTAGTGGTGGTGGCAATGGTGAGTAATGTCTAAAGATTTTATATGAATAGAGAAAGGTTGAAGAGAAAAGGACCGTTGAAATTTTTTTATTACCGAAAATGCCCCTTAAGGAACTGCCAAAACAGAATACTACCGTTACACTGTTGTTGGGTTGGTAAACTATGATTATTAATTTTTTCAACTTTACACATCAGAGAGAGTCTTGCAACTCTTTTAATGCATTTAGTTATGTTTCTGTCATTCTCCAGAGTTAAAGAATCTATTGTCTTCATTCAACCTTCTTTTAATTAGTTTCAATTACACTAATTCAATTATCAAGACTAGTTTGGTGTGTTCCCAACTCTTCTTATTTTAAGTTCTCTAGTCCATATTTCAATTTTTAGTAATGCTAGCAAAAGTGTTTTGTGACAAGTGTGTCTTTTACATAAGGTTTCAGTTACATATTGAAAGCGCAAAACGGAACACCCGTGTGAAAAGAATGACAAACTTCTGAATGAAAACGAACAAACTTCATTCTTGAATTTTTAAAATATATTACTTAATGTAACTGTAGGTTTTGTTAACGTTGGGTAATCCTTTTTTTTTCTTTTTAGGTTGTCGAATCTTATATTATTTAAATACAGGTATGTACTTGTTTCCGAAACATTATTAAGGAAAGTTAAACTAATAGAGTTATATTCTTCATGTTCTTTTGGATTTAATCTTAAGACTAATCAACATAAGCTATAAGAGATGCATAGGTTGGTAACTGTAAAAAAAAAATCTTATAAAGAAACATCTACATTTCATATTTTGATTATAATTAGCATAATATACAGAAGTAAAAAAGTTAGGATAAAATACTTGGTAATCGATTAAGAAGACTTGACCATAATCAAAGCCAACCAAAGTTTGGGGCAAAAGAAAACGTTATGATTATGTGAAATTAATGTGTTTCAGAAAAGAAAAGAAAATGAACCAATGAAACATCTCTTTTGCTTTTAATTTCTTTATATTATTTTAAAAGAAAATATTATCTTGGGGTCTGAGTAGTGAATAGTAATAAGATGGAGCCAGGAGCTGGGTCCAAGAGACGGTGCAGGTGTAAAAGGCTATCTGACACTCACGTGCGTCCCAAGAAGGACCAAAATGGGGTCTTTTGCGTTATGGACATAAAAACATAAACAATACAAAAATTCACAATGCGTTTGTTACACATACCTAACAAGAACCTCTCTGTGGTTTAGTCTCATTCACCTGTTGACTGATACAAGACCCAAAACCGGTGCCGTTTCATGACTTGAGTAAAAATGAACTTAATTGTTATGTCATGCATGCTGCTGTAATTTTTCTCCTCTGCCTCTCGCCTGCATTGCTGCCTATGTGATTCAAGATAAGCACATGCTTGATTCTATTCTTTCAGGCCTATTTATATCTATGATGAACTAAATATGGAACGGAGAAATGTTTGGTTATCTGTACAAATATACGTAAATCCCAAAGCTTTGACATAAAAGCTTTGTCATTCATACTCTAAGTGGTCCAAGCTTTTTGTTTTTTTATAAATGAGACAAAGAAATGGGACTTACGAAAAAGCTGTGTATCCAGAATCAGCAGTGACATATCATTGCATTAGACGGGGTTCACGTCACCCAATTAAGGCAGACACCACAGAAAGAAACAACTTAAGCATGGCAGAATTTATCTCAAAATCTCCTTGTACACACTCTAATCCACTACTAAGTACTACTTAAACCTGGATGTCCTGCATATGGTTCTTCCTACTTTCTTGGCCTCTCCTTTACATATCACTCTCCATATAAATTTATGCGATCGACAAAAATAATTTTTTTTTAAAAAATAAAATTTTTGAAATTTAAATTCGAAAATATAAAATTAAAATTAAAATTGAAAACATATTAGATAATATTCAAAGTTGTACAAATAAAAATAAAACATTCCGTGTTTTTGAAAAAAAAAAAACTACGGGTCTGGCACGTCCGGGAACACCTCGTTCGGGTACATCCTCTGCATCATC
>NC_027751.1:9262364-9269401 GCF_000695525.1 Brassica oleracea var. oleracea
TAAGAGGGAGGATGAAGATATGGAGTGAATGAAGAGGAAGAGGGGTGCTTGTATTTATAGTTGAAATCCTGCCGACAGACCGAGGAAATTCCGACGGAATTCCGACGCCAATGGCTAGTTCATCGGAATTTCCTTGGAATTTTTAAAATTTCCCAACGGCCCTCCAACGGCTCTCTAACGGCTATAATATATCCTCGGAATTCATCGGTTTTTTCCGAGGAATACATTTTTCTCGGTATTCCATAAGAGTATTCCGACGGATTTATATTTTTTCGGAATTCCGTAGGTATATTCCGAGGAAATTCCGAGGAAACCAAATTTTGTGTTTCCTCGGAATATTCCGAGTATTTCATTTTTCGTCGGAATGTACGTATACCGCTGTTTTCTTGTAGTGGTACTATAGCAAAAGTATATAAAACTGGAAAACCTTAGTCGTGCTTGCAATTTAGGCTTTAATTAGGCTTTTAGGATAAGCTTTTTCTAGAACATTTCGGTATAGGTTTTATAATGAGAGTCCTAATACGCATCAAAAAGAAATGAATTGATTGGGTTGAAGAATATTTATTATCCACAGTGGATTAAAATTTAGATATCGCTTTAAAGTCAATGGTTAAATGCATGGACTATGTCTTTACCAAATTAAACTATACCGGAGTACGACTCTTTTATATATAATCTAGATCTTCAACTAAGCAAACTGAACTGAATGTTTTAAAATAAATTGGTTGTTAAAGGTGTTACTATCAACCATTTTACGATCCAGAACTAATTAACAATGGTCTAGTAGTTGAAAATTTCATCGTGGAATAGAGGGTGCTTCATTGCGATTTCAATCATGTTAGAGCATCTTTATCCGGGTTTGTTAATGAGTTTCTGGATGGAAAAATAGTATATAAAAGAAAAACACCTTTCACAAATATATGTATTAATACGCTTTTTATGTACAAGTTCAAATAACGCTACATAAATACTCTCCGTTAATATGCGTTTTATGTAGAATAAACACCTTTCACAAATACTTCCTCCGTTTCATATTAAGTGTCGTTTTAGAGAATTTTTTTCGTTACAAAATAAGTGTCGTTTTCGATTTTCAATGCAAAATTTATTAATTTTATGTAAAATTTATTTTTCTATTGGTTGAAATATGATTAGGTGTATAGGTAAATAGTATTTTTTTATAGGAAATGTACAAAATTAATTGTTTCTTTAATCCGTGTGCCGAAACCTAAAACAACACTTATAATGAAACAAAGAGAATATATATGTTAATATCCAACATTTATTAACAATATTTTTCTATTTGTTGAAATATAGTTAAAAATATACGTAATAATGTCTTTATTTTTAAAATATACAATAAAAATTAAAGGTTCCGTTGTTTTTTGGTTTCCAACGTTAACGCAGCAACAAAACATTGATAATAACTTTTTTTGAGTCATAACTTAAATGTATTATCAATGCTTTTACTCAGATGTGTCTTTCAGGCCACGATTCACTCACTGTGGCGAAAAAGAAATGGGAGACGACATGCATGATCATTGCTATCCTGCTGCTCATTTTTCTCGGGGTGTTGACAAGATGATTATAAATCGTATTTCATCCCTCCGTGGGCACATGCAATTGATAGTGTGGTTGGCAACTAGGATCGGATCTCATAAGATTTGGGTAGCATATTTTTATTCAGCTCTATTATATTTTTATTCAGCTATATTATATTTTTATCCGTTTTAAAAAAGAGAATCACATTTGAATAAATGTAACATTCATTCAAAAAATAAAAATAACTATGCACTTAAAAAACAGTCAAGTCGAAATACAAATTAGTCTACACATTATATAGAAACTAGGGGTTGGAAGTATGATCGCTATTTGGTGTCTTTGTAGCTTTTAGTTTGGTTTTCGTCGGCTACGTGAAGTCCACGACATACTATCACCACCGACTCAGCCACACACGCGGTTCCAACAAATACCACCCACAAAAATCCATTTTTTGCTGGGGGAATATACATGTGTGACAACATCCTAACGAACTATGACTCTGCTTATCGACCAGAATCACTCAGTTTTGATAAGTCAACCTTATTTTATTATTTGTCTATTAAAAGTTCAGAACAAGTATTGCAATTATGAATTTGCAACTCTGCCTATTGGATAAACCGTTTTTATTTAATATATATCCATATATTAATTTGTAAATCCGTCCAACGGATTTGGAAAATTCGACATCAGTTTAGAAATATTTTTATGACAATAGTAATTAAATGAAAAAATGTCAACTTCCAGAACCTTTATAAAACGAATACGAAATGGCCTAAGTTAAGACATCACTACAACCGGAACAAGACAACCAAACCATATCTTATTTCGTTCGGTTCTTTGTTTCATTATCTTGTTTGGTTCATTTTCCGGTAAAGACGTGTCTAAATCAACAAAAAAAAGAAAGTCTCAGCGCACCGATGGCTCTGCGTCTTCTTGGTCGAATCGTAACTAAAGCCGTGAAGAAAGAGAACAGTCCAGAGAGCCCTAGGAGTCCGAAAACCCCACAAGGCTCTGTTCTCATGGACAAGTACGAGCTAGGAAAGCTTCTTGGCCAAGGAAGCTTTGCTAAAGTCTATTTAGCCCGGAGCATTAGTACCGGCGAGAACGTCGCCATCAAAGTCATAGACAAAGAGAAGATCGTGAAAAGTGGATTGGCCGGTCATATTAAACGAGAAATATCCATCCTCCGCCGCGTCCGCCACCCTTACATTGTCCACCTCCTCGAGGTCATGGCTACGAAGACAAAGATATACATCGTGATGGAGTTCGTACGAGGCGGAGACCTTTTAGGAAAGGTATCTAAAGGGCGGCTTCGTCAAGGAGTCGCCCGGAGTTATTTCCAGCAGCTGATCTCATCAGTTTCCTTCTGCCATAGCCGCGGAGTTTACCACCGTGATCTCAAGCTTGAGAATCTTCTTTTGGACGATGAAGGGAACCTTAAGGTATCTGACTTCGGTCTCAGCATTGTCTCCGAGCAGCTCAGGCAAGACGGAATCTGTCAGACGTTTTGCGGGACGCCTGCTTATTTGGCGCCTGAGGTTTTGACGATGAAAGGCTATGACGCTGCCAAGGCCGATGTCTGGTCTTGTGGAGTGATCTTGTTTGTTTTGATGGCTGGTTATCTTCCCTTTGAAGATAAGAACATTATGGTTATGTATAAGAAGATACACAAAGGAAAGTTTAGGTGTCCTAAATGGTTTTCGCCTGAGCTTACAAGGCTTTTGACCCGGATCCTGGACACGAATCCAGATACCCGGATCACGATACCGGAGATCAGGAAGCATAGATGGTTCAAGAAAGGGTTTAAAAATGTCAAGTTCTATATCGAAGACGATAAGTTATGTAGAGTGGATGACAATAGTGAAGACGAGTCATCATCAGTGTCATCGGGCCGATCATCGACTGCTTCAGAGGGAGACGCAGAGTTTGAGATTAAACGAGTTGGGTCAATGCCGAGACCCACAAGTCTAAACGCATTTGACATCATATCCTTTTCTTATGGATTCGATCTTTCGAGTTTCTTTGAAGAAGGAGGACAAGGAGCGAGGTTTGTATCTGCTGCTCCCGTGACAAAGATTATATCGAAATTGGAAGATATTGCGATATTGGCCAACTTTACAGTGAGGAAGAAGGACTGGAGCGTGAGGCTAGAAGGTAGTAGAGAAGGTGCTAAAGGACCGTTGATTATTAAGGTTGAGATATTTGAGCTGACACCATCTCTTGTGGTGGTTGAAGTGAAGAAGAAGGGAGGGTTTATAGAAGAGTATGAAGAGTTTTGCAACAAGGAACTTAGACCACAGCTAGAGAAACTGATGCATTACCAAGCAAATGAAGTTGAAGTAGCAATGGTTTTGCGACCTGAAACTGAAGAGAGATGAAGTTAAGAACTTGGAAGGTCGAGAGAGAAAGACACAACAAGAAAAGGTATAAGTATTATTTGTTACTATGCCATTTATTTTTATTGTTTTGCGGTTATTATGTGTATTTAAATATGAAAGTGAGGGTACTTGTAATAAGAGTGATAGGAAAATCAGAGAATAAAACAAGTAAGCATGAATAAAGAGTGAGATCATAAGGCAGTTTAGACGGTTTTTGCTGGCGATTATAAAGCTAGTTTTTCGTTGATTGCTGTTGTACATGTATCTCTTGAAAGAGATGAGCTTAATGAAAAATCTTTCTCGGCCTTTCCTTTCTTTTTTAGAAAGTTCATTTTATGCTTCATAAGAGAGACTATATGATCAACCGAAACATTCAAATGTTACTGTGATTACTCTTATAATTATTGCACATAAGAAATCTGATGACTCCTCCACATTGACAAAATAAAAAAACTTATCAGAACCAAAGTTGGGCTCAATTATTCTATTCCCGTCCCCTTGGACCGTAGAGATTGCTTTAGGAATAAGATTAGTAGCTGATGATAACTTTCGGTCAGATTCCAAAATTAAAACTCAGTAGGATTGTTATACAAATACATGATGGAGACATACACATGTTCTCAAATATCAAGATTATCGCCCACGAAAGAAGATCATCCTCATTTGCAATAATTGGATCAGTCGAATTTTGTTCAAATCGAGTCGAGTGTTAAAAAGCGAAACTTTCTTGCTTGGTGGAATAGGATACTCAATAGGATATGAAACTGTTAGCACCTGAAATTTAATTTCTTGTGATGTAATACTTGTTATCTTCTCGCAGATGGTTGAAGCAGCTCATGCAAGGACATCTATTACAATTAGTGGATAAGTATGCATAATTTTCAACCACCACAGAAATAAAAGACAAAGGATATCATTTTGACCAACAATATAAAAACACTTACATAATTCTTCATTATAATTTTTTTGCTTCTTATTTTTGTTTATTTACCTAATACACAAAGATATATAGGCATTATCCAAACAAATATAATATCTTAACGTGGTCTTCACAACGATAATGTATTTCTGCCATGGGTATAAATTTCATTAGTCTATGTATTTCTTATGAAAGTATTCATTGTGCTTGCAATTTAGGCTTATCATAAGCTTTATTGGAAATATTTCGAATTAAAAACGTGTAATGAATTTTAAAAAGACTCCTCTAGCTTAGCGGTAAAAATGTTGGGTAACAACCTGAGTTCGAGTGTGGGTATGTTAAATTTGTCCTTTTAGTTTACAAAAAAAAAAAAAAAAAGTGTAATGAACTGATTCCTAAATTCTCGTTAATAATGAGAGTCCTAAATTCTCCTTAAAAAGAATGAATAATTTTAATCGTATTATTGTATCAACTAATAAACTGATTATGTTTCTTTCTTTTTATTAATCAAACAAATAAAACATTAATAAGCCATAATTAATTAGTTTGAAGTGTTGGCTAATAACCTAAACGGTTTGAAGACTGTTTTGTTTACACAATGGATTTGAAAAATGTCGTTTAAAAATGAGTTATTTTCACTCAGGATCACATTGTGACTTTTTATTACACCTAAAGTCACTTATTGCTCCTAAGGTACTTTTGATTAACTTTTACTTCTTTTTCCCTGACTAAATGTAACTACAAAAAGATTCTAGTTTCCTTTATTTTTTTTTCCTTTTGCGTTTTAATTATTTTATTTAAAAATATTTTTAACTTTTTCCTTCTCTTTCTTTCCCATTCACCGTAAGTCATCTTTAGCTCCAAGTCTCTTCTGCGTCTTGTCTCCTCCACGAACTACAGCTTCGTCAAGCTCCAGCATCGAGTTGCGTCGAGCTCCCACGGCGAGATCTTCCACCACGGGATGTCCTTGTTTCTGCTGCATTCGTATCGAAAAATTTCCTCCGCATCACTCCGCGAAATGACCCTAATCGGAGATAAACTCGGATTTCTCGAATTCTTTTCTGTAATTGTTTCGCTTTATGTTTAAAACATGTGTTTTTTATTAGGATCTGTAGAAAATATGGTAGGATCGAATTATAAAATGATGAAATCGTGTGTAAATGGGTGAAAATCTTGCAACAAGTGGAGGCGTAGTTGTTACAGAGATTAGGTTAGAGTCATCTCCTCTGGTGCCCCAAAAAGTAAAAAGGCAATCTCACAAAGACACCCATATAAACAGAAAGATAAATATTTTTTTTTTAAATCGAAAAAGGCGGAAATGACAAAAACCCCTGGCAAAAATGAAGTATTTACAAGTTGTACCAGGGTATAACCCATCCGCAGTGACCCGACCCGGATGTATGGTCAATACCAAATCGTTTAACCGTTTAACCAATCCCTGGAAACCAAACCAATCCCTCAAAACCAAACCCATCCTTCGAAACCAAACCAAATTTGTCGATTTTATCAAACCCTTTACAATTTCTCTGAATCCTCCAATTAATTCATTCGCGACTCCATTTCCCCCCCTCTTTTCACTCCACTTTAAACGAGAAGAAACCCTAGTTTTGAAAATCAATCGGTGAGTTCAGAGGAGCCAACAACGATTGCGATATGGTGGTCGAAACGAGAGGAGGGGGTAAGAGGAAGGATAATCCAACGAAGGAAGAAATTCGGAAAGTGAAGTTTGTAAAGACGGCCTCCGATAATATTGAGAAGACGACGACGGAGAATGTTGAATCGACGGGAACGGTAAAGACGACGGAGATTGTTGACTCGAGGGAGAAGACGACGGATGTCTCGACGGAGGTGACGACAGATGTCTCGACGGAGAAGACGACGGATGTCTCGGCGGAGAAGACGAGTGCGGACGCGAGGGAGAGTACGGCAGAGATAACGGAGCGGAGTGATGTGGCTTTAGAAACTGCTCCGGCGACAGTGAACAAAGGTCCTGCTGGCCCATCTCCTCCAGCTCCTCCAGCAACTCCGGCGATTGGGACTGAATCTGAAGAAGAAGAGAATGAGGAAACCTCTTCTTCTGGAGATGAAGAGAATCAGAAAGCCGGTTCTGGAGAGGAAGAGAATGATCATGACGACCGTTCCGATGGTTCTAGCCAGGAGAATGAAGATGCTGAAGAAGAACAAGAAGAAGCAGATGAGAA
>NC_027751.1:9272348-9313119 GCF_000695525.1 Brassica oleracea var. oleracea
TCTCTCTCTCTCTCTCTCTTTCTCTCTCTTTCTCTCTCTCTCTCAATGTTTTAGGCGAAAACAAAAATGGGGACTTAGGGTTCGGGTCTTCAAAATCCCGCAGGTTAAGCCCATCCCGCTTTTGATCCGTCCCGCGAGACCCGCAATTTTGCGGGCTTACCAAATGGAGGCCCAATCCCACTCTGCAGCAAGCCTTTACGGGCTAGGCCTGCGGTCCAGGCCCGCGGTCCAGGTCCTTGATTGTCATCCCTAGCTCCAAGTCTCTTCTGCGTCTTGTCTCCTCCACGAACTACAGCTTCGTCAAGCTCCAGCATCGAGTTGCGTCGAGCTCCCATGGCGAGATTTTCCACCACGGGATGTCCTTGTTTCTGCTGCATTCGTATCGAAAAATTACCTCCGCATCACTCCGCGAAATGACCCTAATCGGAGATAAACTCGGATTTCTCGAATTCTTTTCTGTAATTGTTTCGCTTTATGTTTAAAACATGTGTTTTTTATTAGGATCTGTAGAAAATATGGTAGGATCGAGTTATAAAATGATGAAATCGTGTGTAAATGGGTGAAAAATCTTGAAACAAGTGGAGGTGTCGTTGTTATCTTGAAACAAGTGGAGGCGTCGTTGTTACAGAGATTAGGTTAGGAGGAATATGACTTGGTACAATTACTATTATCCCCCTCACTAAAATAAAATAAAAAGAAAAGAAAAACCCAAAAAACGCGTGGGTTGAGATTGAACCTGAGTAACTACAAGAAGACTGGGGAGGCAATAACCATTTGGGCTAGAGAAGATCTTTAGACTTCCTGCGCAACGTTAGTATTTTATATATGTATATACACGCTTGGCCTGTAATATACATGTCGATGTACATTGTTGTAATAATATTCATATTTATAATATCCATGTGTACACTTGTGTGTATGTACATCTATTTATATGTGTATGATACTATATACACAAAATTTTCACTATCCACATGTACAACAATTTTCATGTACGCCAATTAATTTGTATAATGATTTATATGTACACCTATTTACCAAAACATAATATTTAAGAATATGAAAAGTATAAGTTTGGTTGTCGATCTAGTCAAAACGAGTTAACAAAAAACTGAGATTAATGTTTGAATTTTGAATATAAACTTCAAAAAAACAGTTTTGGAAAGAATACTTGTAGGGTCTTATAGAAAAAGTAGCTCAAAATAAACTAAAATAAAATGCTAAAATCCAATAAAATCATGTGATCAAAAGTTACAATTAGTCATACATGTGATTGTGTACATATGTACATGTATAAAATATCAATAAAACCGTCAAATTGTATCATAAAAATTGTAATACATTATTTTTATAATTTTAATAGTAATTATATAGTATAATAATCAAAATGTACTATTGGCCATACATGTTAATGTGTACATGCATACATGTGTACACATGTATATATTTCTGTGTAGAGATGTACATTTGGATAGTTTAAGTATATTTTTGTGTGGCGTAATGTACATGTGAATAAAGTGAATACATTTGCTACACACTTGAAATACACATTTGCAAAATTATGTAGATACTATTTAGGGAGCTGAGTTTTGAGAGTTGGTGTCGTATCACCAAAAATACAATTTTATAGATATGGTTTAGAATGTATAACATGATTATATGCATTACATAGAGACTTATAAAATCACAGCACAAAATATCAATAACACAAAAGATGAAAAATGGTGTACATATTATAGAAATTATGTTTTGTACACTGTATACACGTTTACATGGTAGTCCGGTGGTTTGTGCCTAAACAAATCACATAAGGTGGCGGGTTCGAGCCGTGTAAATATTGTTTATTTGTTTTTTTCTGTTTTTAATGAAAGGAAAATTACAAAAGTAACCCTCATCTTCTTCATCAGTCTCTTTCGACTGAAAACCCTAATATGCGTCTCCATCACTTTTTCACGATTCTTGCAATTTTTCAACTTGTTTTATCACGATTCTTGCCCATGTATATCATATTATATGATTTGACTATGGTTTGTAATGTAAAAACTAAAGGACTAAAGCTTGTTGCTCGAATTTTCTCTCTGCTACTAGAGCTTGACGGCGACTAGCGAAGTGACGACGAGGGTAGCGGCTTGTCACCAAAGACTCGCCATGGTTAGGGCTACGAACGCGGATTGAGATCGTGACTCGGTTACATTGACGACGGAGAAAAGCTCGCCATGGCTCGATAGTCGCGGAATCAGAGAAGTCTACAGTGAATCGACGATGGAGAGACCATGACCCACCTCGGAGAATCAAGGACAATTTCTGATTTTTAGTCACCTTTGTTCTGTAAAAATGAAGAAAAAAATCTTTTAGAAAAAAATAAAAGAAGAAAAGAAGTGACAAAGAAGATGATTAAAGAGATGAGGGATAGAAGAGATGAGAAAGAGAAGCTTAAAAAATGAGTGGGTTTCGGATGTTAAAGTTTTTAGTTAGGAAAGTCTGTTTTTAGGATTCAACTATATTAGTTAGAAATCAACTTCAATTTAAAGAAAAGTGTATTTGTAACAATAAGTGTTCTAGCATGTAATATAAAAGATGAAAAGTGACCTGCAGTGTAAATGTTTCTTTAAAAATCAATGGTTAAATGCATGGACCGAATATGGAAACGACCTCACAGTTCGACGCCTTACGGAAATGTGTCAGAAGCATCGCCCAGGACTTGTGTTTCTTTCTGAGACAAAGAATAGGAGGCTGCTGTTGCAAAACATTCAGGCTGACTTAGGATTTGACCACTTGTTTACCGTTGAGCCACTTGGCCTCAGCGGAGGATTAGCTCTTTTATTTATGGATGAATTTCAAGTTAATGTTTTATTTTCGAATAACAGAATGATTGACATTGAGGCAGTCATTGATGGAATAAAAGTCTTTATGACATTTGTTTATGGCGACCTTGTTTTAGAACGTATGGATCAGGTATGGGAACGTCTTACGCGTTTCTCAACAACTCGAAATGGACCTTGGTTTATGATAGGCGATTTTAATGAAATAACTGATCACAGTGAGAAGGAAGGAGGTAGAAGGCGCTCTGATAGTTCTTTCTTGCCTTTCAAGCAAATGCTGAGTGACTGTGGTATGCTGGAATTTCCATTCACTGGGAATATGCTATCATGGGTAGGGAAAAGATCAGGAGGTACGACTGTTAGATGTCATTTGGATAGAGCAGTGGGGAATGAAGATTGGCATGAAAAGTTTCCCCACTCAGCTGTCAAGTATCTTAGGCTTTGGGGCTTGGATCATCGTCTAGTCCTAGCTGAAATTCTAACAAAGCCAGTCAGGAGGAAAAAGAAATTTAAATTTGACAAACGCTGGCTATATAACGAGGAACTAAGGCAAATAATCCTCGAAGGATGGAAGTCGGAGGATTTGCCACCTGAAGCAAATATAATGGAACACATTGCTAGTTGTAGAAATGATTTAAGCCAATGGAGGAGACAAAACAATGTAAATTCTGCGAAGTTAGTAGAAGAGCTTAAAGAGAAGGTGGAAGGCCTATACTCAAATGATGATGCAACCTCTGAGGAAATAACAGAAGCTTTGAAGGAATTATCTTCTACTCTTAAGGCAGAAGAGATGTTTTGGAAACAGAAAAGTAGGGTTCTCTGGTTGAGGGAAGGTGATAAGAACTCAACATATTTCCATGCGTTAGTGAAGCAGAGAAGAGCTAGGAATAGGATAACACAACTCTTAGATGAAAATGGGAATGTCGTGGAGGATGAGGAAGGATTAGTAGCCATTGCTACTAGTTACTTTCGCCAAATATTTGAGTCTTCAAACCCAGAGGATATAGATGATGCGCTATCAGAGGTCTCACCTACAATTACTGGGGCAATAAATGATGACCTGACTGCGCCAGTAACTGAATGGGAGGTCAAATTAGCATTGTTTGCTATGCATCCAGAAAAAGCGCCAGGACCAGATGGAATGACAGCTCTCTTCTATCAGAAATTTTGGGATATTGTCAAAGATGAATTAACTCGTATGGTAAATCAGTTCCTTTTCGAGGGAACAATGACACAGGGCCTGAATGACACAAACATTTGTTTAATTCCTAAGACGACGAAGCCGAATGAGATGTCAAAGTTTAGACCTATCAGTCTATGCAATGTCAGCTACAAGATAATATCTAAGGTCTTATGCCAAAGATTGAAGAAGGTTCTTCCACAACGGATATCAGAAACTCAGTCAGCCTTCGTTGCTGGTAGACAAATTACAGATAATATCATGATAGCTCATGATATGTTCCACGCCCTGAGAACTAAACCGGGAGGATAGGTTAAACGAATGGCTATAAAGACTGATATGAGTAAAACATATGATAGAATGGAATGGTCATTCATTGAGGCAGTCATGAGAAAGACGAGTTTTTCAGAAATATGGATTGACTGAATTATGCGTTGTATCACCTCGGTCAAGTATAGAGTTCTCATGAATGGGGAACCAAGGGAAACATTATCCCTGGAAGAGGACTACAATAAGGAGATCCTTTGTCTCCTTTCATATTAATTCTATGCACGAAAGCGCTCGTTAGCCTTCTTAATCAAGCAGAGAATCAAGGGAAGATAACGGGGATGTGAGTCGCTCGCGCTAGCCCCTCGGTATCTCACCTTCTCTTTGCTGATGATAGTCTTTTCTCCTGTAAGGCAGAGCCCCGTGAATGTGAAGAAGTTATGAAAGTAGTCAGGAAATATGAGAAAGCATCAGGTCAACGTATTAATTTTGACAAATCCTCATTACTCTTTGGTAAAAGGATTCCAGCGAATGATAGACAGCAGATCAAGGATACTCTTGGTATACAAAATGAAGGCGGGATGGAATCCTACTTAGGAATCCCAGAGGATATCAGTGGATCAAAGTGTAAATTACTTGCTTTCTTAAAGGATAAAATCCTACACAGAGTGAATGGCTGGACTGGTAGATGGTTATCTAAGGGAGGAAAAGAGGTTTTGATTAAATCAAGGCTGCTAGCTCTGCCGACTTATGTCATGTCCAGCTTTCTGCTTCCTTTAGAGATATGTGAGAATTTAGCAAGTGCCATTGCACAATTCTGGTGGAGCTCGAATCCTCCGAAAAGAGGAATCCATTGGGCAAAATGGGAAAAAATGTGTGCACCTCGGGAGGAGGGAGGAATTGGTTTCCGTATGATCCCGAAAGGTAGGAATGATAAGTTGTTTAGAGGCATAGACAGAGACCCTTTGGAACTAGTCAGGTATGCAGAGAGTGAGTGCCAAGCTTGGTACAATGCGCGAGACTCTGTGCCGATTCCGACACAGGTACAAACTACTGAAGAAACACAATCCTTAAGCTTGTGTAATATTTGTATGGTGGATGGTTCATGGACCTCTACAGCTCAGTTTAGTGGGATGGAATGGGTTTGGAAGGATACCATGGGTAATATTCAACTCATGGGGTCAAGAAACCTGAGGAGGAGGCAAACATCTTTACATTCGGAACTGGAAGCGCTACAGTGGGCAATGGAGAGTATGCTACAACACTCGATCTGTCAGAGGTTTGAGACGGACTGCAAGGATCTGATTGCAATGATAGAACAACCACAAGCTTGGCCCAACTTCTCAACTGACTCTCAAGCTCTTAATTAAAGATAACGTGAGATCAAAACCGAAAGACTCGGTTACTACTAATGAGATCTGATTACTAAAATATTGTTTCTAACACATGTTTTTGGATTTGAAAGCCTGTAAAATCACTTTGAGAAATAATGTTGCACTTTTTGTTGGAAAAATAGATTAGTATTTGGAAAGAACAAAAAAGTCAAGCTCATAGACTCTGATTATAAATCGCTGTGACAGCAATAATCGTAATTATGATATGTTTATTTTGCATTATTTCCATCAGGTATGGTTGAGGTTGTCACAGAAAGGCAATACTCGATAGCCCTGGAACGGATCGGGTATCCGGATAATTTTAAGGTATCCGGTTCCGGATCCTTATCCGGCCGATCCATAATTTTACTATCCTTATCCGGATCCGGGGTTTTCGGATATCCGGGTGTCGGATATCCTTCTAAAAATTGTAATATCCGGCGGATATCCGGATCCGGATTTGGATCCTTAGAATAAATAAAAAAATAATATTAATACATATAAAATATTAACAATAATTTAAAAGTAAAAAATATATATTGTTTTTAATTATTTCTATGTATAATATTACAAAATTTACATAAAATTTACATATACTATTATAAAAATAAAAATATATTAAATAAAATTAGTTTTTATATATAGATATTACTATTTTTAAAATAGTTATTAATAAAACTTACGGATCCGGATATCCGGACTAAGAAATCAAGATATCTGGATCCGGATCCGGCTTTGACGGATCCAACATTTTACTATCCGGATTCGGTACCTCCGGATATCCGAATTTTCGGATTGGATCCGGATCGAATCTTGGATCGAATCCGGATCTCGGATCGAATCCGGATCTTGGATAAAAGTGCCAGGCCTAGTTATTGGTGTTACTATCAAACATTTCACAACTAATTATAAATGGTCTGGTAGTTGAAAAAAAAGTCATAATGGAAATCTCCCACTTATAAAAATGAAAAACACCTTTCCCATTAGGGGTACGTACGTAAAAAAAAACAATTATGTTGCTTTTTTGTTTCCACGTCAACGCACCGACAAAAACGTTGATAATAACTTAGAATTATAATTCCCCCAGAACTTAAATGTATAACCATATAAAGTCTATAGCGTGCATGTTGAAGTTATTGGCAAAAACTTTGAATGCACTTAACACCGACAAAATATGTGTGTTTATACTTAAGCATGCGCAAGAAAATAGATTTGTTTTATTTCATCTCTTCGTCTGTTTTCTGCAACTATTGGCGTGTTATAAGTATATTGGCCTATCACCACTATTATCTTATGATGATACATTACATTGTCCGCAGTAATTTCTGACCAATTGATGATTTTCCTTCCATCATCATCACAATTTCAAACTAACGTTCTGGACGATACCAATGCACTTAATGGAGTCTTCAACTCGAAATGAAAATTAATATTTCACGTTATATAGAAATTAACCGAGTAAGATAGCTATTTGGTGTGGTCTTTGACTCTTTGTAGCTTTTAATTTGGTTTGGTCGGCTACGTGAACCCCACGAGTCACAGTCGGCACCAACGCGGCCACACACACATGGTTTCCACAACTACCACCGCAAAAATTCCACTTTTTCGCTGTGGGGGATATACATTTGTGAGTGTGACAACATCCTAACGAACTATGACTCTGCTTATCGACCAGAATCACTCAAGTTTGATAAGTCACCCTTAGTATCTGTCTCTTAAGAAATCGCAATAAGTATTGTAGGAAACATGACTGCAACTTTTCGTATAGGATAAACAACATTTATATAATATATAACCCTAAACTAATTTGTCGGTCCAGCCAACGTGTCCATCTGTGGCAACTAAAATGGATTTGGATAAAATTTCAACATCAATTAACAATCTTTTCTAACTATAAACGTGAGATGACTTTTCAGCTTATAATTAAAAAATGGTGAAATAAAATAATCTCAACTTCCAAAACCATTATAAAACGATTACGAACTGGCCAAGTTTTTTTTTTCTGGCCAAGTTAAGACATCATTACAACCGGAACAAGACAACCAAACCATATCATATCTTCTACCTCAAACAAGTGGTATTGGAAAATTAACTCAATTTTCTATGTTGCATCCAAATTTGACCTTAGTACATAAGTAAAAATCCTACATAGATTGTTAAACTTCTGACATATCTGCATTTTTATTTGTTCATTTGACTATTTTTGTTCTAATTTGATCTAATACCTAAATAACTAAAAAACTCTAAAATATATGACTCGCCATAAGATTCAAAACAAAGGCTGAAAACCGGTAAAACACATAGTTTATCACTTGTTTGGTATGCATGGGTCAAATAACATTTTTTTTTTTATTATTAACAGGAGGTTCAAAGGCGACCCGTAATCCGCACGTGGTTTCTGTTTGTCCATAGGCCCGTAATCCGCACGTGGTTTTCGATTGCCAACCATCTAATCCCCTTGGCCCGGAACCAGCCGGCATTAATACCCATTACCCAAGGACCCGGCACCAACGCCGCGTTAACTTTAAACTTGGGGAAGGCGTAAAGCATTCCGTGGCCACAGGGGGTATTCGAACTCGGGTCCGTATCGGTTGTGGTAACTACCTCAAGACCACTAGCCCACCACCCCGTGGGTAAAAGGGTTAAACCCGAGTCTATTAAAGACACAGACCTAACCCCCGGGTGGGAGGTGCAACCCACGGATGGATCCTCTCCCGGGTATTCAAATGGGCCGTAAACATGGACCCATATCCGCGTGGCCACATGTGGAGCTAATAATTTCGCATTAGAGGGGAATCGATCCTGGCCTGGACCAACAGGGCAACTCTTCTTCTAGTGGAAACCACTGGACCACCACGATGTGGTTGAGTCAAATAACATGCTCAAGTGTATTTCAATCTTATCCGATGTGTTTGTCCAATGACTCAAATAACCTCTTGACCTGCTCTCGATCGAAAGGATATCATTCTTGACCAACAATAAAAACACTAACACAATTTTTCATTGAACGTTTTTTTTGCTTCCTACACAGTCACTGAATCACGAATTTTGAACACTTCTTTAAGATAAATGCTTTTGTTTATATACGTAATTCACAAAGATCATTATCCAAACAAATGTAATATCTTAACGTGGTCTTCACAATGAGATTATGTTCTTCTGCCATGAGGATTATTTTCATTATTCTATCTATTTTCTTATGACAATACTATACCAAAAGTATATAAAACATGAAAACATTCGTCGTCGTGCTTGCAATTTAGGCTCTTAGCATAAGCATTGCTGGAAAAATTTCCAGGTATAGGTTTTATAATTAGTAGTGAATTTGCAACAAAAAGAGTGAATAATTTTATTCGTATTAATGTATCAACCAATAAACTGATTTTGTTTCTTTCATTTTATTAATCAGAACAAAGAAAGCATTGAAAGCATCCTAAATGATAAAATTAAACAACACTTCACGTACTGTAGGGAAAATATGAATTTTGATTAGAAATTCGCTACGTAATCCATTGTCCGCAGTATATCAGACCAATTTATTATTTTCCATCCATTCTTATCACATCTTCAGCATAAGTTCTGGACGATAACAATGCACGTTAAAAAGTCAAACTCGAAATACAAATTAGTATACACATTACATAGAAACCGGGGTTGGAAGTATGAGATACTCTTTGTATAGCTTTTAGTTCGGTTTTGGTCGGCTACGTGAACTCCACAAGTTACAGTCAGCACCGACTCAGCCACACACACGTGGTTCCCACAAATGGCATCCAACAAATCCAATTTTTGCTCGGGAAATATAGATGTGTGAGTATCAGCAAACCTCACATTTTTGCTCGGGAAATATTAAAAATATCAACAATAGATAGTTTGACATATGTGAAAAAACTATAAAAATCATACAATCTTTCTTTCATATGAGAATTCCTCACATTTCTTTCTTTTTTATTTGTAAGAGATTTATTTAAAGACGCATGAATGATGATGTTCATAAGATATCCTAACGAACTATGAATCTACTTGTCGACCAGAATCACAGAAGTTGCTATTTTTTTTGTCAGCCACAGAGGTTGCTAAGTCAACCTTATTATCTGTCTCTTAATCGCAATTAAGTATTGTACAACATGACTTATGCAACTTTTCGTACTGGATAAAGAACATATATAATATATATCCATAAACTAATTTGTTGGTTCGTCCAACGTGTTCATCTGCTGGCGGATTAGGATAAGACTTCAACATTAATTCTAAGCAATACTACTTTTATAACAGTAAGTGAGACGACTTTTTCAGCTCGTAATTAAAAAAAACAAAATAATCTCAACTTCCAAAACCATTATAAAACGAATACGAAGTGGCTAAGCTAAGACATCATTTACAACTGGGAACAAGACAACCCAACCATATCTTATTTTCGTTCATTTCTCCATTTAATTCTCCTGTTTCGAACAAAAGTCCCATTGTTTCCCATGGCTCCAGTCCCATCTCCGCAAGTGCTACTCCCCCGTCTTCTCGGTAAAGTCATTACTAAAGACGCGAAGAAAGAGACCAGTACTCCAGAGAGCCCTAAGAGTCCAAAAACCCCACAAGGCTCTATCCTCATGGACAAGTACGAGTTAGGAAAGCTTCTTGGCCACGGAAGCTTCGCTAAAGTCTATCTCGCCCGGAACATTAACACCGGCGAGAACGTCGCCATCAAAGTCATCGACAAAGAAAAGATCGTCAAAAGCGGTTTAGCCGGCCACATAAAACGTGAGATATCCATCCTCCGCCGCGTCCGCCACCCTTACATCGTCCACCTCCTCGAGGTCATGGCTACAAAGACCAAGATCTACATCGTCATGGAGTACGTACGAGGCGGAGACCTTTACACAAAGGTCTCCAAAGGGCGGCTCCGCGAAGGAGTCGCCCGTAGATATTTCCAACAGCTGATCTCCTCGGTTTCCTTCTGCCACGGCCGCGGCGTTTACCACCGCGACCTGAAGCTCGAGAATCTTCTTTTAGACGACGAAGGGAGCCTTAAGGTATCTGACTTCGGTCTCAGCGTCGTCTCCGAGCAGCTCAAGCAAGACGGGATCTGCCAGACGTTTTGCGGGACGCCTGCTTATCTGGCGCCTGAGGTTTTCACGAGGAAAGGCTACGACGCGGCTAAAGCCGATGTGTGGTCTTGCGGAGTGATCTTGTTTGTGTTGATGGCTGGTTACCTTCCTTTTGATGATAAGAACGTTATGTTTATGTACAAGAAGATATTCAAAGGACAGTTTAAATGTCCTCATTGGTTTTCACCTGAGCTTACGAGGCTTATGGGGAGGATCTTGGACACGAATCCGGATACAAGAATCACGATATCGGAGATCATGAAGCATAGATGGTTCAAGAAAGGGTTTAAAGATGTTAAATTCTATATCGAAAACGATAAGTTATGTAGAGAGGATGATGATGATGATGAATATGATTCGTTGTCATCAGGGAGATCATCTACTGCCTCAGAGGGAGATGCAGAGTTTGTGATTAAACGAGTTGGTTCAATGCCGAGACCCGCCAGTCTAAACGCATTTGACATCATATCATTCTCTTCGGGATTCGATCTTTCTGGCTTGTTTGAAGAAGGAGGACAAGGAGCGAGGTTTGTATCCGCTGCTCCCGTGACAAAGATTATATCAAAGTTGGAAGAGATTGCGAATGTGGCGAAATTTACCGTGAGGAAGAAGGATTGGAGCGTGAGGCTAGAAGGTAGTAGAGAAGGTGCTAAAGGACCGCTGACTATTAAGGTTGAGATATTCGAGTTGACACCGTCTCTTGTGGTGGTTGAAGTGAAGAAGAAAGGAGGGTTTATAGAAGAGTATGAAGAGTTTTGCAGCAAGGAGCTTAGACCACAGCTAGAGAAAATGATGCATTACCAAGCAGATGAAGTTGAAGTAGCAATGTGTTTGGTCCCATGTTAAGAAAACTGGATGGTCGAGAGAAGAAGACAGTACAAGAGAAGGTATTGATTACTATAGAAACATTCTTTGTTACCATACCATTTATTTTTTCATTTGTTCTGTGATTATTATGTGTATATGAAAGTGAGAGTTGTAATAAGAGTGATAGGAAGATCAGAGACTGAGATCCTTAAGGCAGTTTTAGACGGTTTTTTCGCTGTTGCTGTTGTCCATGTATCTCTAGAAAGAGACGAGCTTAATGGAAATTCTTTCTCGGCCTTCCCCTATAAAAACTGTCTTGTTCATCTTAAGAAGTATGCTACATAAGAGAGACTATATGATCAACTGAAAATGTTCCAAGTGTTACATGTAGTCTCAGTGACCTTTATATGTTAGTACCTGAATAAAAGATATGAACATAACATCTATTGGCAACAAATGTTTCTTCTTTTTAACTAGGAAAGACAACTAACAGAATATGGAAGTATAACTAAACATGTAAACTAATTTAAGTGTCTGTAAGGCTCACAAAAGAAACCGCGATTTTTAGTACAACCTGAAGATCCCCCAAGGGGTCACATCTTGAGAAGCTTCAAAGTGTTATGTTGTGGATTGACAAGATGAACGAGCAACAAGTTCCTACAAAAGATATAGTGAGCATTAGCATTTATGGTCTCTTTGTGTGTTTCTTTATCTCTTTAAGGGAAAGTTTGAGATGCTTACTTCAGAATAACGTATATGATCTCTGTGGATACAAGAAGTCTTGACTATAGTTTCCCACTTGGTCACACTTGTGGAGTTTTCTTTGAGATCCTTCTTTTGGGGATGAAACAGGTACCTCCGTGAAGATATCTTTGAGCTTACTGAAGGTAGATTACGTAAAAGCCAAGACTCAGAAGGCTTTTTAGGTGTGGGGAGAGCAAGTGGAGACCTATCACAGTTGTTCTTGTCCAAGTTATCTGCCTTCATCTTCTTGATTCCACTGCTAATAGATAAAGAGTCCACGGCTTTCGGTTTCTTTCCCGCCATTTCTGGTTCCTCTGAAGTTGTTTCTGGCAAGATCTTGACATTGGTGGTCTTTGGAGTCTTATCTGTGTCAACATGTAAAGTCTTTTCCAGGACAGAGCTTGTAGAAGAGTCAAGTCTTGTACTCTTTGGATAGAGTAAGTCCTGAGACTTCTTTGGGTTTTTGATATGCTTGTTCAACCTGTTAGCTCTCATGATCTCTGCTTCCTTACGAGTCCCGGGGAAGCCAGCAGAGTGCAGAGGGGAAGAGTTTCCTACACTGCGGTACGGTGACAAACAGCCAGTTTGTCTGTAAGGAGATGATGGCACACTTGCGGTTCGCAGATTTGTATCAACACTTGGATGTACTGGAGATTGAGCTCTGCTTCCCAACTTATCAAGAGCCAGCTGAAAACAAAATATACAAGATCTTATGATAACGGTACAGTTGATTACCTTATAAGGCCCGAACTATATAAATCCGCATAAAACACTGTATAATATGAAAACGGTACAGTTGATTACCATATAGTGCCTAGACCGTATTTTAGAACACTGATTTTATCAGATCTGTATGATGGTAAAAGAAGTTAAATTAAGGGTTTGAGGAGAAACCTTTTTAACAGATTGAAACCGAGATTTGAGTTGAGAGACCTTGCTTGACTTCACATGATCATGGCTTGAGGTTCTTAGGGAGTAAGGTTTCTCTTTGAGACCATGCACTGAGCTCAACATACCAAGGCACAGTTGTGGGGACATCCCACAGCCTCTCCTAGATAGATACTCAGATGCTTCATCTTCATCTTCATCGCTTGTATCGTCGTCTAGGCCATGATAATATGATGGAGTGGTGTTATACTCATACCTCTTAGGAGTTGCAGCTGGTAGTATATCTCTAATTTGCCTCACTGGTTCAGACATGAAGGGAGATGGTTGTCGCTTCATAGCATATTGAGGTTGTTGTTGATCCATGGTCATGGATTTTGCGGCAGGTAAGAAACGGTTCAACATGAAATCCCGAGATTGATCAGGATCCTGAGAGGCCATTGGCGGTTTCGTTGCTTCAATACTACCACTTACGCTTTGCTTTAGAGATAATGTGTCAAGGGCATCAGAGAAGACATCATCATCTTCACTTTCTTCTTCAATTGCTTTCTCCAAGGAACTTTTGAAAACAACAGAAGCAGATTCAGGAACATGATCCAAGCCAAGAACAGGAAGAGAAGGAGATTCACTTGTCTTGGAGTCATCATGAGTAAGTTTCTTAGCCATGTTTTTGCGCACAGAGACTGCTTCTTTCTTCATCTCCCTTGTTGAAAGAAGAGGTGCCTCAAAGTTAAGTTTGCTTTCTGCCATAGGAAACGTGCAGGTGAACCAAACAAAGCCGTTAGAAAAGCTCAGTGATCGATGAGCTGATAGTTGACTAACACTTGCACATGATGTTCACAGTTCTCCAAAACAGATCTGAACAAAAAAAATTCATAGATAAATAATAAAACTAGAGCAACCTAGATTCCATTTATTAATAGCTGATTAATTAAATAATTACAGACACTGAGATATATGCACCAACGACAAATCTGAAGGTGGAAACTTACAAAAAGAAAAAACCTGTGAAATGGACTTTACTAGAAACTAGTATTAATTAGTTATAAATGCGCAGCTAAACTTTCAAACACCATATAAGAGTGTGATCATCATCTTTGAAGCAAGCAAGTAGGAAACAAGTAAAGCGGGGTAAACAATGCATGATTCAATCTATGGCAATGAAGAATCAAGAGAGAGAGATTTCAAAACTATTTCTTAAAGGACTAGTTATAAAGAACAAGTAATGAAATCAACTAACCAGGGAGATGGAAGGAGAGAAGCTTCTGCAACGGGAGTGTTTGTGTGAGTGAGGTGAGAAAAGGGAGAGACACTACTTGATGAGTTTGAGAAGAAGTAAACACAAAGGCATCAGAGATAAGGAGTAAGCTTTTGGTTACGTGTAAATGTGTTTTTGTGCCTTGAAGATGACGGTTACCAAGTCACGAGACGATATATATTCTTGTTTTCAAGCCCCAATTGATGAGAGTATTTAATTCCATTAACGTCTCCTCAACTAACTTCTGAGATGTAATAATGTGACAAACATCAATTCTACAGATACACTTCATACTGTGAAAAGTATGAATCTTTTTCTTTTCTCTTTTTGCCTAACTTAATGGTTTGCACGTTACGCTAAAGGAAAAGGCAATTGTAGAGATGGTAAGAAAAATCTATGGCTCGGATGTGAAGACAACAAAAGAAACATCTTCAATGTTCATATCATATAGTATTGTAGGTAAAGTGTTTTAACAGGTACAACAAACCATCCCAACATAACAACTCAGATTCAGCCAAAAATCAATGAAATTAAACAAATAATATAAAGCATCACGAGAGAAGAAAAGACCCATGAAACCATAACCATAAGAACGTTACGTTCAGCTCTGCACCTGAGCTTCTGCAGCTTCTTTTTCTTCATTGGCTGCAGCCATTAGCTCATCAAACTTCTCTGACTTGCCAAGCGTAATTTCAATCTGCAAGACCAAAGATAATCAAATTTTGACAACTCACGGAAAAGCTCGATGACAATCAATCATCCCATGAAAACTACCTTAGGTTTCTGCACAGGACGTCCCCTTGAGCCATCCTTAATATCAACAGTTGAAGTCATGATCTCTATACACACATACAAAAACAAAGCTTAGTTGCCAAATCTCCAAATCGTATAAATATAAAAACTAAAATCCAAGAAACTGACTCTTTTCAACAGCAAAACCATTGTTCTTGAGTATTTCAGCAATGGTAACAACGGTTGCAATGGCTGCACATTTAGCAACATGTTCCAATAGAAACTCAATTAGGACAAAGGCTATATAACCAATAATAAACACAATAACAGTTACAGAAGAGGGATATTAAGAAGACACATACCCATCCCAAGGGCAGACAATTCGACATCATTGTGCTCTTGCATATACCTCTGAAACAAGAGTCAAAAACAAAACCCAGTTACATCAATATCTAACAAGATCCTAAAACACACATGTAACAACCAATCAAAGCTTAGACCTTTGTGATTCTAACAAGACAGCTAGAGTATAGAAATTTCCAGAAAGATTGAACCTTTTGAATGGATAAGAGTCACACAATGATCGAAACAGATCGTCGAGTCGAGAAAATAAAAAGAAAAGCGTGTACCTTGGCGAGGTTGACGTAGAAGAACAATGGTTTCTTGGTGTTGGAAACTTGAATCCGGTTCTTCTTCTGGGAATCAACGGCCAAGTTCATGTTGTTCACTCCGTCTGTAATCTCTTCCATGGACTCTGATTCAGGAATCTGTAACCCTAATTTGTTTGTTTCGAGGTGAGGTGAGGTGACGAGTCAATCAATAAATTTAGAAGACAAGAGAGAGAGAGAGAGGCTTGTGGAGTTTGTGACCCGATTCTTCTTACTAACCATCCGGGTCAACCCGGTTTAGTGGATTGGGTTGTTGGGCCTTTAAACTATAGGTGTTTGGAAGATTGTGTCATCTACCTTCATTTATTTCTCTTTGTCTTTTCTGGCTGACCTGAATTAGATTACGGTTGGGAAGCTTCTGTCTCCTTTTTATTTCCTTTTCAGTGTATCAAAGAAAAAGGTGGGCTTTGTTTGGGCCTAGAGATTATCCAACCCAACTAAGATAGACCTCGGAAGCAAGTTTATAGGCTATTTGGACCTTTTGCTCATCTTGTTGTAAATTCATATTGGTGTTAGATCTCGTCGACAGATCCGGTCTATAGACTAATTTAGTTTCATGCTAGAGCTATTTCCAGTTTGGTGATCACCAAACAAACATATAAACCTTTCCGTTTGATATCACGTAAGTGAGGTTAAAACATTGGAAAATAGAATGAAGCGATTGTAGAACAGTAAACAAGTCTAATAAGCATTCAAATTCATTTAGAAAGTTCATTGGTCATAAATAGTCGGAACATTACAAGTGATATCAGAATCAAACACATACGAGTGTGGAATCATGCGTGGACTCACACTAACATAGATTGATCCTTGGCACAAAAACAACGTCTAGAGAGGATGCATTATAACATCTCGATTTGTGATATATATTGAAAGGTTTACCTGAATTAATTTGACTAACAGAAAATGATTCGTGATATCGCGCAAATAATATCAAAATACAAAAAAATGTGACGTAGTGATTGTAAAGCCGGTAAACAAATTTAATTGGCTTCCTAAAATTTAATGCACCGTTTATGGTATATAATAAAATTTGGTATACCAAATGAGCCAGAATGGAACTCCTTAGATGTGAATGGTTGGGGCATTACAGTTTCGTAGATTACTATACAAAACTAACATGTCTAAGAACGAACATTATATATAGTTAGATGTATAATTTCTTCGGATCAACACTCATATCTTGGATTGTCAGTAAATTATCAGCCAGTTGCCAAGTCAATGAGTTGGATCCTGACTACATTATTAAGATAAATACTGATCGAAACTACCTGCCACAGATCTAATAAAATTAATATCATATTTGTTAGTTTTAGAAAAACAAGAAAAATAATATCATATGATAATGCGATATCTAGTTGGGATATGAATATGGTACCATGTCTTCATCCGGCACCGTACTGTCTATGCCACGTTTCATCTTAAACAAGGCGTTGATGCCATCGATGGCGTTGGAAACCAGTTTTGTTTATTTTCTACATGGAATGAATATACGCTTATATATTATTTGTAACATAAATATATTTTATTTTTCAAATTTTCCCTAAAAGATACAAGTCATGGTCGCCTGAGACGCAGAGTTTAACATTATGAGAACCCAAAATATGCATAACAATTGATCTGAACACATAACGTCAAAATATCCTAGTGAATAAAGCATTTGGTTTGGTTAATATACCAATGTTCGTTTTGTTTATCTTCAAAAAGTTAATTCATTGTTGATGAGTGGGATCATGGGGAATAGCTATACGGAGGAGTGGAGTGCCATTCGGGCGTTTATGTCTCAGCTAAAGCTCTCGTCTAACTCGTTACGCTGTATGCGATTTGACGAGAGAGAAATTTAAGAAATCATTGGGAGAACCCTCGGCGTCCGGAGAACCTCTTCAGAACAATCGACAAGATGATCAAGAACAGAGTTATGTCTCTAAATACTCAAGACATGAGACTGGAGAGAGCCTTTCAAGTCTGGATAACTTAAGCTGTTTTTTCATCGGTTTGAGAAAGTAAAAAAACAAAATAGCAACTGCTGTAACAAAGTGTATTTTTTTTTAATCAAATTTAACATTTTATTCAAAAAAAAGAGATGTAATTCATTGTTAATATTGATAATGATAGGATGGACGGCTGATGATTGTCACAACTCACAATCGATGAATCATCCTCTATTTTTCAACAATGAAATGAATTCTGATAACGATTACGACAACATTGTTCATGTCTTATAAACAGTTTCTGATTTTCTCAAAAAAAAAAAAAACAGTTTCTGATCCAGTCTCCTATTGCAAATATTTTATTTATTAGCTGTTGTAATTCTTATTTAAAATCATTGAGTTTTTTTTTTTTGGTTTGTTAATTAGTTAGTCATATTTACATGCCAATTATGTTAAAAGCTACTAAGATTGATATCGGACAAAATACTTATAGCCCAGGAGATGTTCCATGGATTGAGGACTAACACAGCGTGTCAGGATAAATTTATGGCTATAAAAACGGATATGAGTAAAGCTTACGATAGAGTTGAATGGATTTTCATTGAACAACTTCTATCCAAAATGGGATTTGATCACCATTGGATAAAATTGATGATGAAATGTATTTCCTCGGTACAGTATAGAGTTTTACTTAATGGGCAACCGAAGGGAAATATAATTCCACAGCGGGGTCTTCGTCAGGGGGATCCTCTCTCCCCTTATCTATTTATTATGTGTACAGAAGCGCTGGTTGCGAATATTAAAAAGGCGAAGAGGAAAAAACTTCTGACGGGTGTAAAAGTCGCCAGGGCCTGCCCTCCGATATCCCATCTACTCTTTGCAGATGATAGTCTTTTCTTCTATAAAGCAAAAAGTGAAGAATGTCAGACTATTCTTCGGATTATGAAGGATTATGAAGTGGTCTCAGGCCAGCAAATAAATTTTGATAAATCTTCGATCCAGTTTGGACATAAGGTTGAGGAAGGCTTAAAGCAGGAATTAAGAGATATTTTGGGTATACAGAATTTAGGTGGCATGGGTTCATACTTGGGTATTCCAGAAAGTTTGGGAGGGTCAAAAGTACAAGTCTTTGGTTTTGTTCAAGAGAGATTGAATAACAGGGTCAACAGATGGACTTTCAAATTTTTTACTAAAGGGGGTAAAGAGGTGATTATAAAATCAGTGGTAACAGTCCTACCAAATCATGTAATGGGATGCTATCGTATCCCGAAAACGATGATGAAAAAACTGACAAGCACAGTGGCACGGTTTTGGTGGAGTCCTGGGGGTAGTACTAGAGGAATGCATTGGAAATCATGGGACAAGCTGTGTTTGCCTAAGGCTAAGGAGGTTTGGGCTTTAAAAACCTAACAGACTTTAACACGGCTATGCTTGGGAAACAATTATGGAGATTAATTGAGAAACCGGATACTTTATTTGCCCGAGTTTTCAAGGGACGGTATTTCAGGAATGCATCACCCCTGGAACCAATTAGATCTTACTCGTCATCTTATGGCTGGCGTAGTATTATCTCAGCTAGATCTCTGGTTAGCAAAGGACTAATCAAAAGGGTGGGATCAGGATCTTCTATCTCAGTATGGAATGATCCTTGGCTCCCATCCACCCGCCCGAGACCAGCAAACAAAAATCAACACAATCTTTACCCGGATCTTACAGTGGATTCACTTATTGATGAAACATCAAGAACATGGAACTCACAGGTTCTTAGGGCTTTGGTGGACCCGAACGATGTCCAGTTAATTGAGAGTATACCTCTAAGCCGGTTTCGGATAGCAGATCGGGACGGATGGCATTTCACACATAATGGAAGATATACGGTTAAATCAGGTTATGAGGTGGAGCGGGTGTACCCAAATAAAGTTAGGACACTTCCAGAGTTTGGTCCATCAGTTTCTTTATTGAAAGCACACTGCTGGAAAGTGCGATGCCCACCTAAGTTAAAACACTGTCTTTGGCAACTAGTAACAGACTGCATAGCGGTAAATAATAATCTACGTTCAAGAGGAATCCAAGGGGATACTATGTGTACGGTGTGGAGCACCTGAGGAATCCATAAATCATGTCTTCTTTGAATGTCCCCCAACAATCAAGGTCTGGGCTCTCTCACAGATTCCGTCTAACCCGGATATTTTTCCCCTTTAATCACTTTTTGCAAACATGGACCACTTATTTTGGAGGGTGGTTCTGGCAATGGAGGATCACCATTTCGCATGAATTCTATGGTATATATGGAAAGGGAGAAATAATAAGGTTTTTAGCAATTTGGATATTGACCCTCGAGATACTCTTAAGTTGGCTGAAACAGAGTCCGCTCTATGGGCCGAGGCGCAAATTAATCATGCACAGAGAACTGATCAGGCCCGATCGGTAGTGAACGAGACGGTTCCAATTATCCCTGGTCGGTGGTGCTTTACAGATGGATCTTTGAAAGAAAATGATAGATTTTCAGGACAAGGATGGTGCAACACTCTGGAAGGTTTTGATAGTTTAATGGGAGCAAGGAACACTAGAGTGAGTCAATCACCACTTCATTCGGAGATAGATGCGCTCAATTGGGCAATGGAATGTATGAAGAACTTAAGACTGTTTACTGTCACTTTTGCGATGGATTGTTCTCAGTTGGTGAAGATAGTTTTTGAACCCAAAGAATGGCCCGCATTTGCAAGTTATCTGGAAGATATAAATATCCTGAAAGGAAGTTTCCACACCTCAGAGCTCATTCATATACCAAGGACGCATAATTCAAAGGCGGATAGTCTAACACATAGTGCAAGAAGGCAACCCTCGTTTGTAGTCCATATGGATGCAGAGCTACCAGTTTGGTTTATAGAGTCTATATGAATCTGGTTTGTTGCTGACAAAAAAATAATAATATATATGATGGAAAACTATGGCAAATCTTGTTCATAGAATCTGCAAAAAACGAGACAACCTTAATGTACTTCTGAATCCAGAAGTGATTAAACAAAATTTAATATAACTAAAAGTTAATGGTCAGAAGTCAGAACAAATAGGAAACTATAATAAATGATAAATGAAATGGAATTAAATTTATGATTAGGTAGCACCACTGTTTTTAAAACCAGGCCGACCCGATGGTTGAACCAGGTTCGACCATGAACCGGTTACATAGCTGGGTTGGATCTAATAATTGGTTCGACCATGAACCGGTCACGTGGCCGGATTGGATTTCAGAGTTATTAAACTGCTAAAAATCATTAAAACTATCAAAAATCTATAAACTATCCATATAAACATAAAACTAGTTTATATTTATAATGTTTTATGTTTTAAATTTATTTATATTTTAATTATGTATCATATTTACTAACATTACTTTTAAATTTATATATTAAAAATATATTAACCAGATTATTGAACCAGGTTTGAACCGGTCGAACCATATTGAATCGTGACCCAAAAAAATTTCGGTTCAGTTTCCGGTCCGATTTTAAAAACACTGGGTACCACCATAAATAAACGACTATGACTAAAAGTCATGCATGGATCTAATCGTATCACTTTATTTAATAATGCTAGACCTTTCAAGGGCGATAGAATTGAGTACTTCTTTGTACCAAAACAAATGAAGAATTAATTACTTCTAATAGTGTGTGTATGCATACAATAGTGGCCATAAAATATTTGATTTTTTTCTAAAAATGTTTCAAAATGATCAATGTTTTAGAAAAAAAATGGTTTCAAAATATACATTTTTATTAAATATAAGGATAAATTTTGAACTTAAAAAAATTAATTATGTTTATTAAATTTTGATTGGTTAAAAATTGTCGGAAATGGTTAATCATCACAAAAACAATTATTTATAATTAAATTTAAAATATTTTACTAATATGTGTAAAAACACTAAAATATACATCTTTTTGAAAGGGAAAGAGTATTTTTATCTTTGGTTCCATACATATAGAAGTATTTATTAATGTATTTTATAATCCCACCAGTTAATCAAATACTAATGTTTGGGAACACGACAAAAGAGCTCGAGTTAATAAATTGCTTTGGTTAATAGGAGTTGGATCCTAACAACTCTAGAAAGCATAGATCTAAAACTATCCTTGTGCAGGTTTATTGTGCACATATATAAACATGGAATGGGTCACCATCCACATGCATGGGTAAGTCTATTAAGTGTGAGTTATAGATGTAAGGATATGTACAACTCTTGAATTTCTATCCCTCGCATTTGTTTTTTTTTTTAAGTTGAAACAAATTAGAAATTGTTGCAAAAAAAGAAGAATGTGTTCACTCTAATAACGTGCGTAGATGGAAGATATTATGCAACTCGTTTTACATATAACGTGATTAGTTATTAGTCTAGCGAGGTGTCGTTTAGGTTGCGAGAGGCTGCTAACTTTATATTTTAGAACAAGAAGATAGTTACACTTAATAATAGGTTAGTTATTTAGAAACTTTTGTAAACATAGATATTGGATGTGTATGTAGAGATAGGTACTCCATTTTATGGATGTTTTGTTCTTCATTAAATATGTAGCCAACTCAATAAGTCTATTACTTTACAAACGACCAAAATGTCATTCAATGATCCAAACTATTAACGTTATCCCAGCTCTATCACAGTACAATCTGACAGTCTTCTCTCAGTTCCCACTCTTTTATGTAACTAGGTTAAACTTTAAAGCTAAAAAATCACATATTTTTAGCAGATGTTATATAGTAAAATTTGAGAATGTAATGTTTATAGTTGATTTTTAGCATCTTTTTTTAAGGATTTGGAAATTTTAGTTTTGGAACTTTAATCTGATATATGCGTAATTTTTGATGATTGTCCCTAATAAACAATACATTCCACAAGTTTAGTTTGGTCCAACTCTCTTTTGGTAATACTCTATGATCAGAAGGGTGATATTGTCTTTTCACTTAGGTGTGTAATGAAATTGAAAGAAGGAATGGCTTGCAGTGTTGGCAATGTCTGTCTCTCTCTTATTCACTCTCTTCCTCTTTACACCAAAGAACTTTTTTTATAACCTCCAAAATTTCCCTCTCTATTTCCGGCGGTTAAGCTGCCTCAATCTCACCTACCAGAAGAAGAAACCCAGAAACTAGCCACAAAGTTTGAACCTTTACCTTTTTCTCCTCCATACCCATTTGATCACAAACACTTTGTGGAACAGAGCAAATGTCGCTTGTTAGGGTCGAAGTGAGAAACGTTTACGGTTTAGGTAAAACAGAGCTTCACAGAGACGTCGACCGTGAAGACCCTAAAGCAGTTCTCGATGGCGTCGCCGTTTCTGGACTCGTTGGGATCTTGCGTCAACTCGGTGATCTTACCGAGTAAGTGTCTTCAAGTCAACCCCAAACTCTCTGTTTATTTTAGTTTAATTTTTTTTTTTGAAACACCAAATACTATTTTATTTATATTTTAGTTAGTAACTTCATAAAATGTATTGTTTTAATGTGATTTGATTTAAGTGAATAAAACCCTTAGTTATGTTGTGTCTGGTCTTCTTCAAGTGCTTAATTTATAGGTTCTAAACAAATGTTAATCAGTAATTGTCAAACGCTTTCAGGTTTGCAACAGAGATCTTCCATGGGATACAAGAAGAAGTTGTTCTTACAGCTTCAAGAAGCAATAAACTAAAGATGAGACTGAAGCAGATAGAAGATACTGTTCCTTCAATCCAGAAGGCAGTGCTTGCACAAACAAACCACATAGAATTTGCTTACACTGGAGGTATGTTTTTTCCTTCTCGTCTTGTTTCTCTTGTCATTCTTCTTTATTGTCTGATTCTTGTTTAGACTTAGTTATTTTTTTAAAAAAGTATATCCTCTGAGTTCAGTGTAGGCCCAGCTCACATGCCTTTTTCACTGACTTCTTTACTTAAAATACTCTTTTTAGTTTACAATTTGGTAATTATGTCAGTAGTCTTATATAGATCACATGGTGAGAGCTACTAAATCTCTTCCTCTTGGATCTATATTTTAGTTTATAATCATTTCAGTTATCATCTTAGTGAAAGTTGGATACCATTGAACCACTAGTGTTTGACATCAGAATAATCTATAGAGGAGTAGACTTTATTTGCTATAATGAATCAATTGAGTTTATGTGGTGTGGCAATGATATGATCATGAAGATGATTAGTATTATAGTATAGTGAGTATCAAATGGTGTTTCAGGTCTTGAGTGGCATCCTCGTATACCAAATGTGCAAGATTACTTTGTTTACGACGACTTGCCACAGTTTATCATGGTTCCATATGATGATTGCCGTGACCCTCCACGGTTGCACTTGCTAGACAAGTATATATACACACCTTACTCATTTGTTTTTGGTATCTTTTCAGTTTCTGTTATTGCTGATTATTTGCGGTTATTTTCAGGTTTGATATAAATGGTCCAGGGTCTTGTCTCAAACGATACACTGATCCTACTCATTTCAAAAGATCATCAAGAGCTTCTAAACTTCCAGTGAATAAGGTTTGTTTTTCGAAGATGTAAATCATATTTTCGTTGAGTGTTTCTTCTTCCTAACGGTTTTATTATGCTTTGTATATGCACAAAGCAGAAGAAGAAATCTCTGCCTAGGAGCCGAGATGTATCTCGTGTTGTCTCAATGGCTAACCAAAGTGACAGGTAAAGAAGATTACATTGTGGGTTTGACAATGTTGAGATGTGTTTTGTACTATGACTCAGAACCTGACATTGTGATATGGTTTTCAGGAAGATGTTGACTTCTTTAAGCTTCAGTGGAAGAACCTCTTCCTCTAAAACTGCATCAACTGTGGAAATTGAGTCCAAATCTGACTGGCAAGATCATCGTTCTTGCTCTTTTGATTCGAGAAGTGGTGGAGAGAAACTGAAAGGTGTATTTACACCTTCAAGGTTTACACCAGGTCCCAGGACCATTGCTTCAGTTCTGTCTGAAACTGAAAGCGAAGATGCAAATGATGATAGTCCTTCTCAAGACCTAACAGCTCGTGGCTCTTCTTGCGTTAGTTGGCATGAGAAAGCTGAGATAGTGGAAGCTGATACTCTAAAACTTGAAACAGATGAAGCTCCTGAAGTAATGGAGACTAATGCTGAACCAGAATCAGGACTTAAAGAACATAGAGAGGTTGAAACTGTCCAAGATATCACACCAAGGGGAGTGGAAATGGACAGTGAAGATGAGACTGAAAGCGAAGAGGATGACTTTGTTGATGCGCTTTACACCATTGATTCGGAATCTGACAATGATCAAGAGGTTCAGAAGAAGATCTCCAATGAGATTACAGAAGAAGAGTTTGATAACTATGTGTGTGAGCAAGACACAGAGAATGTTTCTAACAGCTTTGGTCTAGAAGATGAGGCAATGTGTGCTGCTGCATCAGATCTACATTTATCATCACCTGCGAGTAAACCTGATGAGATGATTCATCAAGATCCATGGGAGGCTTTAGATATAAGCAATGGTACTACTCATAGCTACTCCAATGGCTTCTCAAATCCTTTGTATGATACTAATGGTGTCCAAGAACATCAAGAATCAGAAGATGAGAGTTCTTGTGACAACGGAGAAGGGACTAAGTTATGGACTAATGGAAATCTTTTGGGACTTAAGCCGTCGAAGCCGGAGATTGTAGAGGAAACCATCCAAGAGACTGATGCTGAAGCCTTGCAAAAGCAGCCCTTGAGAGAAGCTCACAAGGCTGATTTTGACTGGTTTACTTCATCTCCTCAACTTGATCACATGAAAATATCTTTCACTCCCTCAGAAACCTTGCCGAGTTCCGAACTGAAGCTGAAACTCCCAGATGAATACACGTTTACTTCGTTTCAGTTGGTACCAGAGACTGGTGGTGGTACTTCACTTCCTGATTCTGATTCAGACAAGGACACTTTCTGTAGATCATCTTCTTACGTTTCAGATAACAGTGACATTCACTCTGTCTCAATCTCTGAGCAGCAGTCGGAAGTAGAGTCAGGTGAAAGAAATAGCCAACAAGAGCTTTATGATTCTTTCCACAGAGCTCCTTCTCTCTCAGCTCCATCTTCACAGTTTGAAACATCAAATGGTTACTTAGCTGGAAAGATCTCTTACCTCCAGAATCCAGCTGACCCTTTACCGCCACCTCTCCCTCCGTTGCAGTGGATGGTTTCAAAGGTACCATCGGAGAGTTTCGAGGATAAAAACAAGAAGTCTTTTAAAGACACTCTCACCCGCGCATTGGAGCAGCAGAGAAGTTCTTTATCTACAGTCAAGAAAGAAGAATCAAACAATGTCATTGCTTATGATCTTAAGCCAGAGAACAACAAGCTGTCTTTTAAGGAGACTCTCACACGCGCATTGGAGCAGAGAAGTTATTTATCTACGGTCAAGAAAGAAGAACCAAACAATATCATTACTTATGATCCTAAACCAGATAACAACAAGCAGTCTTTTAAGGACACTCTCACACGCGCATTGGAGCAGAGAAGTTCTTTATCTACAGTCAAGAAAGAAGAATCAAACAGTGTCATTGGCTATGATACTAAACCAGAGAACAATGTGAGGGATTATAAGCAAGGTCATGTCAACGCAAAAGAGACACAAGCTGGAGACTTCTTGCATCAAATCCGAACAAAAGTGAGTCTTGTCCCACATAGTCATTTCATATATAAATTGTATTCTCTTATCCAACAACATCCATTTGAATCATAACAGCAATTTACCTTGAGACGTGTGGTAACTACAAAGGCATCATCATCGGAAGCTACGATGAGTGCCAACTTCAGTGTGATTCTAGAGAAGGCAAGCTCCATCCGACAGGTTTCAGCATTTACGCTTTGATCTCTCTTTCAATTTACAAGTACCACTTTTGTCATATAAAGCATTAACATTCTGCAATTATGGTCTCAGGCTGTTGCAAGCGACGATGGAGATGGTGAAAGCGATTCATGGAGCGATAGCGACATGTGACAACTGAGTGCAGTTCACTAATAGAACAACATCACATTGATAGCGTTTCTTGTATGTTTATTGCTTAGTAGATAGCTGATTTTGTCCTAAAAGCTTAGACTCCAAAATCCAAATAATAAAAATAACTATAGAAACTATAGTACAGAATAAAAGTTTTTGTTTTTGTTTTCAATACCATTAACAACTGTGCTTACAGTAGAACAGTTCTTAATCTAAATCAATTGAAAACAATGCTAAGAGGAAGAGGAAATGTAAATCATACATATTCTTGAAATCTGCGGATGGTGTGATCAAATACTAACGAAGTGGACGAATACATGATGAGATGTGGAGTTTAGAGTTTGACCATACATCATGATCTCATAAACTTAGTCCACAGGAATTTCAACATCCATCTCCGGTTTACAACTCCCAAAGACCTGTGACATTCGAGATGCAAGAAAGAAGATGTAGCATCAGAATCCTATACTGTACTAAAAATGGTCTAGGAAAAGACAGAAGATTATGTCTGCATGCAAGCTGCTATAATTATGATGCTGCAATCATATCAAACAAATATATATATATATATATATGTACCTTTATGAAATCCTCTAGTGTTAAGAAAGAGTCATTCGTGTACCCTGCTTCGTTCAGAACCTGGCTCAGTACTTGCTACACCACAACAGTAAAACACAAGACACATAGTGAAAACACTTGTTTGCTGAGTATATACAATGCTCATGATCCTAACCACACGAATATATTGTAGTCACTACTCAAAAGTGAATGCCTAAAAAATGGTTACCAACTTTTCTATACATACCTCTCTTTGCTCATCGGACATGAATGACCCCGATAAGTCCCGCAACACTTCAATGATATCTTTAAAGGAGACCTTTCCGTTGCAGTCAGAATCATAGACTTGAAAAATCACTGAAACAAGCAGAGGTCTAACGATTTTCAGATATACAGTGTAGTGAAAAGTGAAGATGTGGTAAAAATTGATTTTAAAGGAAGCTAGTTTTTACTTACGCTTAACCTTTTGCTTAAGACTAGCCTTGGCACTGAAAGCAGACAAGAAGGCCACAAAGTCCTTAAAGTTCAAACCATCAACCATCTTAAGCAGCCTCAGAGAGAGTGGATTCATGGCGAACTCAGGGACAGAGAGAAACTCATCAGAAGATATAAACCCCTTTGCGTTGCGATCCAACTGGCAAAACCTTTGATACAGAGATAGTATTTCCTGCTGCTCAACTGAGAAAGAAACACACAGCATCGAATCTTGGATCAAAATCAAGCACATAACAGAAGAGATAGAGAGAGAGAGAGAGAGAGAGAGAAGTGGAAACAAATCTCACATAGATCCTGGCAATGGCTTTGGACTTCTTCGATGTCGTATTGAGTCAGCATGGAGGAAGTGTTCCCCATTTTGGTTTTAATTCACAGGAATTTCTATAACATGAAACAAGACCCTAACATATGAAAAGTTACCATCTTGATCCAAATAAGCCAGAATCAGATATTCAAATCACTGAAAAGGAGTAGCATTTTCATCTTAGTGTGTTCCTAGACAACTCCAAAACATGCTAACTCTCTTAGAAGAAGTGTGACGAAATGAGCTACAAAGATACCAGTAGTAACAAGACTGAGTATCATCCATCCACCATGCAAACAAAATGCAAAGGCACTGCACTTCTGAGAAAATCTCAATGGCTACACAAACTGTAGCAGTTTGGATAAAAACATGTAAAGCATTAAGCTTTCGAATTCATCAGCAAGAAGAACAGTGGAAACATCGAGAGAAGAGAGAGAGAGACCAAGCCTAACTTGTTATGTAACGCCATAAATGAAAATCACACCTTTTGGTTAGTGCATACACCCTACTAAAGAACAATTCATGCACAATGGAAGAGACAAATCAGGAAAACTAAACCGTAGAATAATTAGCTATAGCGCGAAATGAATACACAAATTTTGAAATGACTGTTACAGAGAGAAATGGAGAGAAACGCACAAGCTGGAGAGCGCGGTGAAGACCGCTTCAAGCCTCTTGATCTTGAACAACGGCGCCCAAAATTTGGCTTCTCATACACACGAACAAAACGGAGACTGAAGCTAAAGATCCGACGACGAGATTGATCACTGATTGAACAAGACGAGAAAGATGATCTAACCGACGTCGTTTTGCGCGGTAAAAAACAAGTACGCAGAAACCCAAGGGGAAGATGGGTTTTGTAAAACCAAAAGGCCAAAGGCCCAAATATTAAAAGGCCCATTAATATATAAGATTTGGATGAAAGTAGGAAACCATTTTGCATTATCTGAAGCCGCCGGATCATGGTCTCGGAGAGCAGCTTTAGACTTGGACGTGTGACCCGAGGAGAAGATACACACATCAAGGAATACAAGAAAAAAAGAAGCAAGTTTTTCTTGGTGAAAAAAAAGAAGGACGATGTTGTAACTTGTAACGCCTGCGCCCGACTGGTTAATAGATCTCCCACACTCTGCTCATTCGACTCGCCCTACGACGGGGTGATGTGTTTGATTTTTCGGAAGTTCCAAAGTATGTCTTTTTACTAACTATTCAATCATATGATTTTTATCCATACTTTATCTTCATTTATACAATATCGCAAATCATTTTCTAGATGATCACTCATTTTTCCATTACTCTATCTCTAACATGTTTAATTTTAGAATTTTTTTTATATGTGTGACTGAAATAATAAATGCATTTTGTTGATTTTATCAAATCAATTTTTTAAACTTTTAATATACCACAAACAGGATGTTACGTAAACCGGGATGTTACAGTTGTATTCGTTGTTTTTGTTGTGTGCCGCCAAAAGAATATTGATTCATGGTGTTACTATACGGTGGTGTAAAGCATCGGTGTCTGAAAGCGTTGTGTTCTTCATTCTCGCCAAAACTATCGAAGTCCACCATATGGAAAGAGACATCAATACCCTGATAGAGTGCCAGAATTCAAATCAATTACACTTGCCTACGAGTGGATGAGTCAGCGCAGAACATTTTCGGCAACATATTTTTTATATTTGGTATTGTTTTTTGACTCGAACCCAAAGGTGAACCATTCAGTAACCAATAGGATTGTGTTATTTCATATTCGATATCTTTAAAAAAAATAATAAAATATTATCAAGTTATATTATGTTTTTAAAATAAAAAGGTGAATAAAATAGTAATAATTATATTTTTTTACTTAAAAATATTTTTAACATCGTCAGCAAAACACTAAACTCAAAATCTTAATCCCTAAACCTTAAATCATAAACCCTAAATCTTAGGGTAAACCTTAAACAATTGGATAAATTCTAAACTCTAAAATCAAAAACTCTAAATCTTAGGGATTAGCGTTTAGAATTTAGGGTTTAGGGTATAATGTTTTAGTGTTTAGTGTTTTTGATTTAGAGTTTAGGATTAATTTATCTAAGGGTTTAGGGTTTACCCAAGGATTTAGGATTTATGATTTAGGGTTTAGTGTTTTGCCGATGACGTTAACATATTTTTTTAAAAAAAATATTTATTTGTAACTACTATTATCTTTTATTTATTTTTTTCCTTTTTTATTTCAAAAATATGATATAACTTGATAATATTTTGTTTATTTTTCTAAAAGATCGAATATAAAATAACGAAATCCTATTGGTTGGTTAACCCAAGAATAACTCGTGTTTTTTTGGTGTCAAAACAAAACAAGTATTACCAAAAACTATGAATTTTGTACACGTATATATATATACATATGGACATGGCTTTAGATAAGTATGAAAGAACCAATTCGCTTTATTTATTTTTTACTTTGTATATAGCTTTTAATTTTGAGAAAAAAGACAAAAATAGCACTAAATCAAGTTTTTGTTCCCAAACTAGCACTCAAGGTCAAAAATCACAAAAATAGCACTTAATGTTTTATCAAAAGTCACAAACTTAGGGTTTAGAGTTAAAGGGTGGGGTTTAGGATTTAGGGTTTAGGGTTTAGGATTTAGAGTTTAGGGTTTAGAGTTTAGGGTTTAGGGTTTAGAGTTTAGGGTTTAGAGTTGAGAAATGAGGTTTTGGGGATAAGATTTCAAATTTGAAAAATAAAAAAATTAAAATTTTCAAAGGATAAACTTAGAAAGATGCTATTTTGGTCATTTTAGTTTTTGAGTGCTATTTTTGTGATATAAACTTAGAAATGTGCTATTTTGGAGATTTGCACTTTAATTTTTCTTAAATAATTTTTTGCTGATATTTTTAATATTTAAGCAGAATGATAAATGTAGGTAGTTATAGATATCATTCGGAATCCCAATGTGTATAGGATACGAAAAATAAAATATAAACCTCGTTAAACCCTTCTTTACGCGGATAAATAGCTTTGGTGTTCTATATCTCTTCAAATTCTCCAAAGCATCGCTTCTCAGAACTATCTCCATCGCCTGGTTTCGTTTATTTCCAACAGTAAGTTTTGCTTTGGCGATTGTGCAATATTTTAGACATCCATCGCTCTAGTTCTACCTTTTTTTTTTCTTTAGTTCTACTTAGGTTTCCATAGATCTCTTCTTTGGCCGCTTAGAAGATAGAGAAACCCTTAATGTGGGAATTAGCTCATGAAAATAGCTACGCTGCAAATTAAAATTTAAGAACTAAAGAAAGAACTCATCAGTTCCGGTTTTGAAACCCTAAGTCTTGTTTCATACTATCCAGGTTCAACTGAAGAACATGGGAGGCGTAGAAGATAACCACTGGGTTGATTTGATGATAGATAAAATCGGATTTGCACTAACCAAGGTTGACGAATCGATTCAAAAGGTAAGTATCGTTCTTCTTCTACCTGATCTTCTTTTTTCGTTAGTCTCTTCTGCTTTGATCTTTATATGATGTTTTGTGCCCTAAATTTTACAAGAGTATATATGGTTATCTCTAGATTATTACATAAGCTAAACTTATATCTTCTTTTTTTATCATCATCAACGCAAGAAAATAGATGCAGCTTATATTGTAGTTTATTCATCTTTTGTTATATATGCATAGATCGATCACTCGTTACATCAAATTTAAAAAAAAACTTTCTATCCAGTTCAATTCTATGAGACATTTTATATGATTCATGAACCCTAATAACGGTCAAAACACATTAGAAAAAAAACTAGAACTACTCATTACTAGTATTAGCAATTTAACGCCTATAGTATATACTGAGACCTAATACCTTTTACTCCGATTTGTTTTCTTGTTTTTATTTTAACAGAGTATTGAACTCTGGAAAGATTTAACCAAAGACATATATGATGAGCAGCCTACACTTGATACAACGGGACAACCAAATAATGTTAAATCCGGTGAAGAAGATTACTCTCAGGATAAATCTGTCACTGAGGTCAAAGAAAGACCTATTCAACACTGGGCTATGCGCCTTGGTGAGGCCAAAGAATCACCGAGCCAACACTGGGATATGTGTGGTACGTTCTCTACAGTTATATTATAGTCTTATAATTCCTTTTGAAGTATCTTTTGGTTTCCATGATTTCCCACTTCGTTTCTTGACGTTCAAGTATGAACTTTAATTTTTTGTGACAGCATCAAAAATTTCAGAGAGTTTGATTCAAGAACAAGGGGATGATGAAGTTGATGAAAAAGAAAAAGAAGATGACGAGGGTACAGTTTCGGAATCTAGTGGTGAAGAAGACATGTGTGAGCTTACTTTGGGAAAGTCGGCCTCGAGATATCGCCCTAATCTTCACCATCATCATAATGAAGAAGCTAGTACTGTAAGTTTGAAGCAGTTCTTTCACAACTTTATCATATCCAATTCAGGTAACGTTAATCAGTTGCTAGTTTGGTTATTGTCTTTTGACTTAATCTTTGGTGGTCAGGGTTTGAGTTTGAAGTGGAAAGATGGTTATGGGCAATTAAATGATGATGATTATAAATCATGGAGTGATGATTATGAAAGCTTGTACAAGTTTTATCCTATGAGGGCCCCTCTGAGGTCGTCCTACTTACCTCCTGGGCTCCCTCTCCATAAAGAAAATAATGTAAGTTTGAAGCATTTTTATCTCACATCTTTATATCGACCCTCAACAAAAACTAGAATGGTATATCACGGTAACGTAATCGTATTAATGAATCTGGTAGTTCTGATCAGTTGTTAATTATTATTATTTTCTTTTACTGAATCTTTATGATTAGGCTTTATATTTTAAGAGGGGGAATCCTTATCATATGTCAATAAATGATGATACGTCTTCCAAAAAAGATGATGAATCATGTGAGGAAGAGGAAGAGGAAGAGGAGGAAGAGGCTAACTTGGAGACCTATATCCCTAGTGGGTACCATCATCGTAATGAAGAAGACACCGTAAGTTTGAATCAGTTCTTCACATCTATTTATATATATATATTTTTTTTTTTTTGATCAAAGAGATCTATTTATATCTATGCTTACAAGAACTAGGGGAATTCATTAATTCTAATAACTTGCTAGTTTGGTTTATTTTCTTTGATTGGATCTTTATGGTTGTATTCAGGAGGATTCGAGAATTCGTTATGAGCAGCTAAAGACGGCGAGTTCGAGGGCCAGAGATGGTTATGAGCTGTTAAAGAATGATGACACGTCTTCCGAAGATGAGGATCCATACGTGAAGGAATATTGGAGGCTGAAGTATAGAATCATGAGCGATGCAACTAACATATCATTAGTGGATGATGATGATGATGATATTTATATTGATGATATTGATGATGATGACTTGTCGGACCAGTTACAAGGATTTGTGGATGTGAAGGAAGAGGAGATAGAGAATAAAACGGAATGTGGCGAGGTCGAGACCCTTTCCCCAGAATGTGATTGGGTTTTTGTGACGAGGGATTAGGTCTTTGATTTTTGGCATATTTTGTGTCTCATCTGAATTCGAGTGTTTTATACTTTATATCGGCTTTTATGGGGTTTTTTTTCTTGCGGTACGAGTTAGATTGTGCTAGTTTTTGGAATGTTTCATTCACAATTCCTATTCTCTTATCAACTATTATCTTCTTCTTACCAAGTGTTGTGTTTTATAACCATCATTTCTTTTTCTTTGCTGAACTGGTTTTTCATAAAACCAGAAAATTTGAAGTGTTCATTTTGTTAACTAAATTTGATGCATTAACAAAATTTAAAACCGTTAAACAATAAAACTGACGAAGATAATAAAAGTTCTAGCTAATAAATTTGTTTTTCAAAATACGCGAAGTTTTAGGTTGGGATATAAATATTAAAAAACTTGTTTTTTTTTTTAAAAAGTATCATTAAAATATAAATAAAAAATAATTCAACTAATCACAAAACAGATGATAAAATATGATGGTTACACATTTTTTGATAAAGTTAAAAGGTACATTAAAATATGAAAATATCATATATTTTGAAACATCAAAAACTCATTAAAACATCATCTATTTCGAAAGGGAGGGAGTATCTAATTGTAATCACAAGAAAATAGAAAGATTAAGATGCTTGATGTGTCAAAAGCTATTTCTTTAGGAGTGTCAGGGCTGGTGATGCAATGAGGCTAGAAGTAGGTTACTTCAATGATTGTTTCAGTCACGACATCGTTCACAATAATATTTTAAACCAAAAAGAACAAATTGACAGTAATGATACTGAGAGCATCTCTAGCTAGAGGATTTAGTTTTGGGGTTCCATATATATATATATATTTTTAGAATCCCAAAACTAAAACACCTCAATAAGGTTGTTATAATTCACAGTATATTCCTATTTAACACTTAAAATTAAGAGAAATTAGCTCTCATATCGAATAACTATAGCCTAATTAGCTATCTACCGATTTACACTATTACAAACTGTGCATAAATGATATTAACTCTATTACCCCTATGGCTACTAAACTATAATTATTTCTTCGTTTAAATCTCTCATATCTTTTAGTTAGATTTACTTTAGATATTATGTACTGATAATATATTCTCCATGATCTTCTTATGTCAGACCAAGTTTATTTCGACCACAAACTCTAATTTTTTTTGGATATTTACACTTTCAAAATTAAAATATCGTTTGCAAGCTGTAGTCACTATGCTTTTCTTCAAGCTTTCTCCATGTGTAGACACACAAACTCTCATTCTCTCTCCCTCCTATGTTTGCTAGATTATTCTTTTAGCGATTTATTTACGTAATTTCTTTTATAACCCGATGTTGACAAGTTCTACCTCTGCTCCTTCTGCTTCTCTGTATTTGTTTTTCAAGGACAAGCTTCATAAGAAATGGTGGTTGTGATTTTGGGTTTACAAAGGAGAAGAGTAAAAGCGGGACGCTTAAGATGTTGAGGAGTTCTAAAAAGAAGAAGAAACCGAAGCTCAAAGAAAAGAAGAAACAGAAGGAGCAGAGGTCGTTGTAGCTGGAGAAGAAGAAGAGTTTGTGACGAAAAGTTTCCGGTTCGAAACCTTTGCTGGAGAACTGTGAAGAGGTTTAAGAAGAAGAAAGTGGATCAAAAGGGATCTAAAGAAAGTGATTGTTCTGATAGATATTACTCTTATTGAATAGACATTCACATATATTTTCGAGACAATACAAAACTTAACCGGATATTATTTTATGTATATGCCAAGGCGAGTTGTTAGAACCAGTTCATAGACTGATATCATTTTATTTACACGCCTTATAAATAAGAAAACTGTAATATAAATTGTGTTAGACAACTACAATAATTTCTGGATGCATCGTCACAAACAAAAAATAATAGATCGTTACATAATTTATTAGTCAAGATATTTAATGTTTTTAGCTGGCTAACAACATTTTGTGAACATAATATCGATAAAAGTGGTGGTAAATAATTAATGGCTTTCCAATCAATTAGAAATCTTACTTTAGCACTATGGTTAGAATTAATTTGATACGCACTATGGTTAGAATGAATTTGAACATTATGTAATTGTTTCTTTGTTTTGAATCGAGAAAATTTACTAGTTGACAAAAACTAGATGAATAATTAATTGATTTAGTATCCAATATATGATGTAAATAATGATTCGAATAAGTTTTGTGATGGATTTATAGTAGAAATAAATATAGAACTACACTTGGGCACATGGTGAATGAATATCTAAGGTTTAAAAGAGATGGAGACTGCATGGCTCGTCGTTTGGTTCATCAAAAGATGTGTGTTTGGTTGTCTACTTATGATTCAAAATCGAGGGGGCTCTATGTGGATATGGCAATGCCAGTTGACATTACCGGTACATATACATATTCATCATTTTTACACGGTTAGAAAATAAAATAACTGTTTTGTAACTTGTATTAGACGGCTAAATATAATTTTTTGATGCATCGTAACAAAGTAAAAATAATAGATGGTTATATAATTTATTAGCGGCATAATTAACATTGTTAGCTAGCTAACAACATTCAAGAAGCATATTTTAGATAAAATTATTGGTAATCCATTAGAAATCTCATTGAGCAATGTGGTGAGAATGAATCCATAATTACGGTTACTTAGATAATTGACGGCTACATAATTTATTAGACGGTCACATAATATTAGTTAGCTGCAACAACAATTATTAACATCTCTAGTACTCATATTAACCGGCTAAAAATTATACATATATATAAATATTTTCTCATATTAACTTGAATTATGTAATACGAAGATGTTTATCTTTGTGATAACACCATCATGAGATTTTTGCTTGTTTCTGCTCAAACTAGTTCTGGGGTAGTGGTCTAGATTTTCTGAGGTGTGAACCTATGAATTTTCAAAGCAAGAGGAACAAACTCCAGAAGAGGAAACTTATGATTGTGTATTGTGTTGATGAATGATTGGTTGGAACTGGTTGATTATATAGATCATTATGGAGGAAGAGATTTTTCAATTTTGTTTAGATTCATTAGGAAAATGAAAAAGAAGCAAGGAAGAAGATAGTGAAAGAAGAAGATAACGATAAGAAAAAAAATAGTATTTTTGTTTATTTTAAAAAATCAAAACAAATCGTAACCCAAATCTTCACAATATCTGCGTAAAATTCTCTGACAATACCAGTTGTACAAATCTCAACAGAAAAGTAGGTGTTTAGTATATTTAAAGGGATATCATTGTCATTTTGCACATACTTTATCCGTAACTATGGACAAAGTTTTACTGTTATTAGCTTTAAAATTAATTTGATTAAAAATTTAAAACAAATAAATATAAGTATACACCGAATGATATTTTTCTGTAATTTGTTTTTTCAGCTTTCTTTATGTTGGTACTTGGTATTATGCACTTACTGCCAATTGCGAAAGAAGAAAATATCTGATGCTACTGAAAAAAAAATCGACAAAATAACGAAACGGGTAAGAGAGAAATGTTTCATTCTGTTTCAGTTCAGTTCGGTAATGGCGGAGATATGCTTTTTCGGAGGTCTGGTCCATTATAAGGCTCCATCTCCTTCGTCTCTCCATTATTCTCTTTTCCGCAGCAAACCCCATCACTATTCTCTCATGTCCGCCTCCATCTCAGCCGAATGCCACTCCTCCTCCTCCACCGTAGACCCACCTTCTCTCCTCGTCTTCTCAGGTGATACCACCTTCTTCCCTCTTCCTTGCTTCCTGGGTCTCCCTAAAGTTTCGATTTTTATTAGTCTCCTACTGTGAAAGATCGTCACTTGTTCGGTTAGATCTTGACCAATCAACGAGAATTTGGACAGCGTTCTTGAAACAGGACATTTCTTTGTTATGTTCTCTGCTGATTATCTCTGTAGAGCTTGCTTCCTTTTCCGACATATTAAAAACCTTCCATTGAAGATAGCTTAAAAAAAAAACGTTATATTTGTTGTGTTGAAGGCGGCACTGGATTCAACGGTGTGGTGGAAGAGTTGAAGAAGATAACAACCAGAGTCGCTCATGTTCTTCCTGTCTCTGATGATGGAGGAAGTACTGCTGAGATTGTTCGTGTTCTCGGTAAGGTTCTACCACTGATGTATAAAGACCCCCATATTATAATGTGTTTTAGCTTCACTGTTTAAAAGGAAGATATGTTTATGTATCTGATGTTGCTACAGGCGGACCAGCGGTTGGTGACATACGTTCAAGATGTTTGAGGCTGTCTGATGAAAGTACTTCAGAGGCACTTGCTGTTAGGAGGTTGCTCGGTCATCGTTTACCTATTGATGCACATAATGCCAAGAAAGATTGGTACTTTATCCATTGACTCTCTTTCTCCAAGCCTCACGTTACGGTCAAGCATCTCTTCGAATTACACTTAGTACACACAGGAGTTAGTTAACAAAGATGTAGAAAATTAGTAATTGATATAAACAAAGAAGTCCTATGAACTTCTCATTTTATTTGAAAAGCTATTGCTAGTTACTATGGTGAAAGGTATTATTGTGTGCTGAGCTGGAACTTTGACAGGTATGATATAGTGGAAGGTAACCATTCTCTATGGGATGGTGTATCAAGACCCTACAGAGAAACAATCCGCGCTTTCTTAATTTATTTTCAGAATGAGGTATAATGTTAACTGATGCTGTTTTGTTTCATGTACATTTTTCTTACTTGACATGTTACTTACTACACAGATCCTTAGACGACCTAATGATTCATTTTGCTTTGCCAACGGAAGGTATTGAAGAGATCTTGTTCTCATACTTCATATGTGTATTGTTAAGTAACTTACTTTAGATCGTCTTCTTGTTGTAGCATTGGGAACTTCTTCTTTGCAGGAGCAAGGATCTTTTTCCAGTCTTTAGACGCTGCCATCTTTCTGTTTTCACGCGTTTCAGAGATTCCTTGCGACAGTTTAGTCCTCCCAGTGATATCAACCAACGATAGGCTCACACTAGGATGTGAATTACAGGTAATCAAAGCTGGCTTCATCTCTATTTCAACTCCAGCGACACTCAGGTGTTCAAAAACTTGACTGCAAACTTACTTTTAATTTGTAGGATGGGACTATAATACGCGGACAGAACGAGATCTCTCACCCAACCAATGGAACTATACAGACCGTTGACAAGGTCTATTACTATAACATGTTACATTGAACTCTTTACATTTGCTTACATATATGACTCTTTTCTATGTTTTCTAGTAGAGACATTCTTCGACTCTTCCATCAAAGATAAAGAGAGTGTTTTACATGTCAAGCGAAGGCAATAATCTCCTTCATGAGGTCTTCCCACCAGTTAACCCAACTGTCTTGGAGCAGCTAAAGAGCGTGGACTGTATCGTTTACGCTATGGGATCTCTATTCACTTCCGTTTGCCCATCACTGGTAAAGAAACCTGCAAGTGAACTTTTGTGGCAGCAAAGGTAGAGTTATTAAATGACACACGAGTCTCTTGTTCTGTTTCCTTTAGGTTCTGCTTGGTGTTGGGGAGATTATCTCTTCAAGGTCGTGTCTTAAGGTGCTTCTTCTGAACGGGAGCCAAGACAGAGAGACAAGCGGCTTTACTGCTTCTTGCTTTGTGACTGCTATTGCTGACGCTCTCAACAGAACTCATGGTGATCCTAACATTAGGCTCAAGAATCCAGTGAGTGGTTCTGCTACCATATCCACACTCTCTTGTTGTCTTTTTTGTCTGACTTATGTGTGTGTGCAGCCTGGATATTACATCAACACTCTCTTGGTACCAAAAGATGGAGACATAGCTGTAGATCTCAAACAATTGTCTGAACAAGGAATCAGTGATGTTGTTAGTATCTCTTCCACTTTCACTTGTTTCCATGTTTATGTGCGCAACAAGCACTTATTGGTGTTTTCGCTCTGTTGTTGCAGAGAGTTGTGGAGAGTGTTCGTGACCCAAAGCACGGTGTCTTGTTCAATCCGAGCTCACTGATAAACACACTAGCCAGTTTGCTGGAGTAAATAGTGATTTCTTTAGGCCAGACCTGGTTTCTTTTTTTGCCTTCCGAGATGATTATTCATAAACGGAACACTGATTTTTTTTTCTGTTTTCTTATTTGATTCTTTGTGGATTGATATAAAAGTAATGGAAAGTCTCTCTTTCTCTCTAAGTTGGATCATCTGTTGTTTGTTATAACAACTATGTAACGCAGAGTGATTGTTCGACAAGGTGACCATGGGACATATTGTAACATCTCTGAGTTGTGATATATAAAAATGCTTAAGATGATTGATTTAACTACCTATATCACCAAAGTTGACTTACCTTTTCTGTCACACATTCATTTAGAACTCCAGAACTAAGCGTACTGGAGCTGGAGTAGTGGAAGGATGAGTGATCTATCGGGAAGTGATTCGCGATAGCGTGCGAGTGAGGCCAAAGCACGGAAAAATGTTATGTGGTGATTGCAGGGTCAGTAAACAATGATTTCGAGCCTTTGAAAAATTTACGCACCGACTGTTGGAATGGGATGCGACCTATGGACCGAAAGAAAATGTGTGCATTAACCGTGGCGGTTAGGGCGTTATATATATACATGTATGAACGATAGATACATGATTTTAGACGTACAATCCATGGCTATAGATGGTGGTTAGAAATGTATGATTGTATTTTGAAAATGTCACATTAGTGCTAAAAGGCTTTCTTAATTCTTACTAGATATCGATCCGCGCAACCGCGCAGGTTTTTGTTTTCAATTTTTTTTATATAATTTTTTTTTCAATTCTAAATTGGTATATATTATAATATATGTGTATATCAAATTTTAAAACATAATAAGTTTACGGTATATTTTTTTATTGAATAGATTGTTTCAAACTTTCACATGTATTTGTATATTTTTCTATATATATTATTTTGGATTATTATTTCATTATTAAAATCGTAGTTATATATATAAAGGTTAGTAAAATATTGATTTATTGTCATATTCAAAGATATTGTAATATTTCACAAATTTAGAAATTTTTTAAAAAATTAAACTTTTCGCTTCATAGATTTATATTATCGAGTAAATAATTAAATATTTAGTTTTTTTTTAATTTTTAGAATAAACTATATAGTTTTAAATTTGTTTTCATTTGTTTAAGGTTGTCAATATTAATCATTGTTAGATAATATGATTTTTGTTAT
>NC_027751.1:9313176-9314354 GCF_000695525.1 Brassica oleracea var. oleracea
GAGGTATAGTATTACAACATTAAATTATATCTATTTAATTTATACTATCCATAAATCTAATGGATCACTATTGTTTAAATCCAATTATTGATAGCCAATAAATATTTCTGGTAGGCACAAAATTTAAATGATTAGATTATAGATTAAATTTAACATGACTTTCTAAAAATAGGTCCATTAGGTCTATTTTTTAAAAAATCACACATGAATCAATGTTGTGACTTCTGTTTTAATATATAAGAAGAATAAAAGCATATGTATCTCTCTACTTCACTTGTTTCCAAATATATTTGCACAACAAACAGTCAATAGTGCTTTCTCTCTGGTTCATTATTTGGTGGATTGACATAAAAGGTTATGAAATGGTCTAATACATTGATAAATTTACAACATATGAGGGACAAAGTGAAACTTGAAAGGAGAAACCAATTTCTTGTTTTTAAATTGGTAATAGCCAAATAGAAACTTATTCAATTCTTTATTGTTAGTTAGTTCTTATGCAAGTTGAGAGACACAAGTATAACAGAGATAAACCTGTAGGACGAATATGACGTATCCATTGGAGCCCATGCTCTGTTGTTCCTCCATTCAGTGATTGCACACTATAATATTGTCTATGACAATTTGTTTTGATTGCGGATATGACAAACAATTCAACTTTCTAACAGAATTTATTACAAAAATATGTAAAGTACACGCCATAAAAGAAAATATATTGTACTTTCATCTTTTTTAACATAAACTATTCTATTTTTGACCAAAACATATAATACACTCTAGAGGATCCTAACAAAAAATATTGCTTGGTAAGGTCTCCTGAAATACAATTGGACCCACTCCAAGAATTGTGTACTGATAGTAAAAAGTAAACTGTTATTAAGTCTTTAGCTGCATTGGTTTCATTCAAAGAGATTATATCATTGATATTATAGAATTATGTTTAGAATTTTAGAGTGAAACATATAAATACGATTATGCTCAGTATCTTATCTATTTTGTATATCCTCGCGTACAAAATTTAGGATATGATTTGACCACATAGTTTGGTCCCTGCACAAATTCGCGTATCCAATCATCGAACACAAGACCTCTGGCCAAACCATCATTCACCTATAAATTAAAAACATATATGATTGAAAAGTTAATTAGTTTATATATATTAAATTTAAACTAATCAT
>NC_027751.1:9316581-9337889 GCF_000695525.1 Brassica oleracea var. oleracea
CGTCGGAAAATACCGACGGAATTCCGACGACTTTGCTGTTAATCGGAATGTCGTCGGAAATTCGTCGGAATATACCGACGAACTTCCGACGACTACAACGGTTACATTTTTTATCGGAATGTCGTCGAAAAATCGTCGGAAAGTTCCGACGAACCATATTTTGTCAGAATTCCGTCGGAAATGGCCGACGGAATTCCGACGACTTAATTTTTTTGGATTTGGTCAGAAATTTGTCAGTATTCCGTCACAAATTTCCGACGACCTTGGTGTCCGTCGGAACGTCCGTCGGAATTCGGTGTGTTTTCTTGTAGTGAGTTGCACGAGCCAACATAGTAGATAGCAGTGGAGATCGACTTCTGTGGCATCGGAGACTTGGGCATCCTGCTATTGGTGTTTTTACTTCTTTGTCTGAGCTTTCTGGTGTTGAAAATAAAGCTTTCTCTAGTCCTTGTGACGTGTGTTTTAGAGCAAAGCAAACAAGAGATGTTTTTTATGACAATATTAATAAAACAAGCAAGAGTTTTGAGCTTATTCACGTAGATATATGGGACCCTTATCGATTACCTGCGTCGTGTGGTGCTAGTTACTTTCTCACAATAGTAGACGATTTTTCTCGAGCTATGTGGACCTATCTGATGATAGCCAAGTCGGAGGTTAAGAAGGTGTTGCAGAGATTTTGTGCGTATGCAGAGAAACAGTTTGGTCACTCTGTTCAAACCGTGAGGAGTAATAATGGAACAGAATTTGTGTGCTTGGGAAAGTACTTCCAAGATAGTGGAATTGTGCATCAGACTACTTGTGTGGATACGCTTCAACAAAATGGGCATGTGGAGAGGAAGCACATGCACATTCTCAATGTGGCAAGGGCTTTGTTGTTCCAGTCAAGCTTGCTAGTGAAGTTTTGGGGTGAGGCTATATTAACAGCAACACATGTGATCAACATGACGCCATCGAAGGTGTTAAAAGGAAGTTCACCACATGAAATGCTATTTGGTGCCAAACCAGCCTATGAGATGTTGCGCATTTTTGGGTCACTCTGCTATGTGCATCGACGAGATCGAGTGAAAGATAAACTAGGAGAGAGAAGTAGACGTTGTGTCTTTGTGGGATATCCCTTTGGGAAGAAAGCTTGGAGAGTTTACGATGTGGAGAAGAAGGAATTTGTGGTATCAAGGGATATAAGTTTCTCTGAGGAAGAGTTCCCATTCAGGGAAAAACAGAACAAAGTTGTGGAGCAAGTACAATACACGGGAACACCAGATGATGACTGGATCCTCAACGTGTCTGAAGAAAATAGGGGGAGTGAACCAAATGAAGCTGAGGAAACGAGCATACCTCTAGTAGTAGCTTCTGGTGACACTGAGAAACAGAGCAAAGAAGTCGAAACAGAGGACATGGGTGCAATGGCTGAGGTTGTTGAGTTGGGGAGAGGTCATAGAGGAAAGATCCCTTCAGTCAAACTGCGTGACTATGTGAGTTACAATGCTCAGTACTTAAAGACACCCCATCACGATCTCGCTGTGCCACCTCTTGAATCAGAGTCCTCGACGACTATCCAAGGTAACACTCCATATCCTCTTGAGGATTATATCTCTGATGAACGTTTTTCTCCAGACCATAAGGCGTTTTTGGCGGCTATAACCGCTGGGAAAGAACCAAGAAATTATAAAGAGGTTGTGCAATAGGAAATATGGCGCAATTCCATGAAGAAAGAGATGGGTGCTTTCGAAAAGAATAAGACATTGAGTGTGGTGGATTTACCGCCTGGTAAGAAGGCTATTGGCAACATGTGGATATACAAGTACAAGTACAATTCCGATGGCACGATCGAGAGACCTAAATCCAGGCTTGTCGTATTGGGTAACAAGCAAGTAAGAGGGAGAGATTTTTAAGAAACGTTTGCACCGGTTGCAAAGATGACTACTGTGAGGAGTTTGTTACGTGTGGTTGCAGCAAAGGGATGGGTGGTGCATCAGATGGATGTACATAATGCTTTTCTGCATGGGGATCTCAAGGAGGAAGTATACATGAAGCTACTGCAAGGATTTCAACACTCAGATCCGAACAAGGTGTGTCTGCTGCACAAGGCAGTGTATGTGCTTAGACAAGCGCCCAGGTGTTGGTTCTCCAAGCTCACTAATGCGCTGAAGAAGTATGGGTTCAAGCACTCGTATGCTGACTATTCACTCTTTGTTTACTCGAGAAAAGGAATGGAGCTTCGATCCTTATTTATGTGGACGATCTGTTGGTGTGTGGAAATGATATGACATTGGTGAATAAATTCAAAGATTATTTAAGTAAGTGCTTTCACATGAAGGATTTAGGAAAGTTAAAGTACTTTCTTAGCATTGAAGTTGGGCGTGGAGAAGAGGGATTCATGCTTACCCAACGCAAGTATGCATTGGACTTGATTTCGGATGTTGGTTTGCTAGGGGCAAAACCGGTTGCTACTCCTACGGAACAGCATCACAAACTCGGTTTGGATAAGAGTCCGTTTCTGCGAGATGCAGAGCAGTACATAAGACTGGTGGAGCGCTTGATCTACTTGTCGATCACACGTCCAAACATCTCATATCCGGTACACATATTGTCACAATTCATGAAAGCGCCGAGAGAGTTGCAGTGGAAAGCTGCTATGCGTGTGGTTCAGTATCTCAAGGGGATGACTGGACAAGGAATATCACTAAGCTCGCAGTCTGATCTTAAGCTGTCTGTGTACTGCGATGCTGACTGGTCAGCGTGTCCAGTTACTAGGCGATCGCTGAGTGCGTATGTTGCATTGGTTGGTAATTCACCAGTGTCATGGAAAACGAAGAAGCAGAAGGTGGTTTCTCATTCCTCAGCCGAGGCAGAATATAGGTCAATGGCTCAAGCTACACGTGAGATTAAGTGGCTGAGAATATTGTTGTGTGACTTGGGTGCGAAGCAACTGAAGTCGTCGGAGCTGTACTGTGATAGCAAGTCTGCCATTTACATAGCAGCTAATCCGGTGTTTCACCAGAGGACTAAGCATATAGAATCGGATTGTCATCAGGTGAGAGATACATGACGGCATTTTGAAGACTGTTCATGTTCAAACGACGGAGCAAATGGCAGATGTGTTGACAAAAGCACTTGGAAAGGCTCAGTTCGAGAACTTGTTATTCAAGTTGGGTATAAGAAATTTTCATATTCCTAACTTGAGGGGAGAGTATACGAAGATAATATATATTTTGGATATACCTTAGTATGCTGAGATAATGATGTAATTAGATTTAGGAGTTATCTCTAAATCTCCGATAGTCGGTGAACATTGTATTATATAAACACATCTGAACATATCAAATAAAGACAACTTGAACATAAGATTTACAGAAACACAACCCTTTTTAATTCAAAAAATCCGTCAGAATATTGAATTTTGTCTAAATAACATGCATATATACTTATTCCCAAAAAAAACATGCATATATACACCATGGCCATCACACTTTTCTTTTCGATCAAGACAATTTTCACTATGTATATATATCAAAATTTAATTATATTTTGGTCATTTTTGTTTTCTTGCTTTTAGTCGTCTTGTTTCACGCTCGAATCATCTATACTGTGACTTATGTCAAGATTAAAAGAAACGTGACATAATTTTCTTGCCTTGCATGTATGTGAGTACTCTTGTGAAAATCACTCAGTATTTTAAAAACACGAATCAATAAAACAGAATCAACTAGAAAAAAGTAGCCAAGGTTGTCTATATATAGTGCTGTCCATGTCTTATGCGAAATGTTTTTTCATCAAAATGATACAACTTTTTTTTGTTTGTTAAAGGGTTTCAAAATGATACAACTTGGCGATAGGAATAATGAACAGATGAAGTAGAAGCATGTAACAATTGATGGAAAATGATTTAAGATTCCCCCCGTGACAAGCTAAGCAATAGAATGTCCCACTAATATCTCCACGAAAAACACCAAAAATGATAATGTGGATTGTGGATGGCTTCAACAAAAACTCTTTTGCTTTTGATGGTTTTTACTTACCAGAATTAATGTGAATTCGACGGTGTGGCAATGATCACTGGTAGGAGACCTGATGCAGCGCATAACAACTTTAGACGTTACAGGTCACATAAGCTGCATATTCCCAAGAAGGTAATATAACTTTTTGCATCGTTTACTTAAACTCTTGTGAAGTGTATCAGAAGCTTCTGATACACTTTGATATCTTTTTGCATGATTTAATTTAAATTCTATTTTGAGTCAAGAATTGATGGTGAGATATCAATATCACCAACAGAATGAATATTTCGGAGATATTTTATGGACTTTATAGGTATTTCTAGATTTTGGAGATACATATAGTGACATAAAATCATCCGCACATCTAGTTACTTGTGGAATGAGATATTCTGTCACTGAATTATGTTACTGTCTACTGTATTTTTTGTAGCGTTCCGACCTAAGTATACTAGTGAAAACATTATGAACTTTTGTCAAAATTTTAAACTTAGGTACATTCTAGTGAAAAAAAAATCAATGTCTACAAAAATCTCTTTCATCAAGTAAACAAATCGAGAGTAGAAAACTTAATCTCATTTTACAATTGATGTTGCCTACCTGGGTTTTGTGATTTGTGTCAACCACAAAATTTAACTTTCTTTTGTGCATATGAAGTCTTAAAAATAATTAAAATGAATTGTAATACGTTAATTCTTCAACAACAATGATATATTTAAAAGACCAACAATTGTATTCGTTATTTTACAATCAATACTTTATTGTAGTGTTGCAAAATATTAAAATTATTTAATGAACAAACATTAATACAGAAAATTCACTCTGTGCATGCACACAGTTTATCATCTAGTACAGTAAGATTTCTAAACACCTAGACTAATAATTGAGAGAAGATATTCCCAACACTTATATAATAATATAATGACTAAATATGATAATAAACTTTTAAAAATACTTAATTGACAGCTATAGAAACATAAATACTCGTTGAGAAATTTTGATAAACCAGTTCTAACGACCGCAATCGGCTAATAGTTGAATCCAAAATTAGCGTGGGGGTTACTGGTAAAATTAATTGTTATTGGTTTACATTTTTTGAATTTATTTACTATCCTTTTTTAATTTAAAATTTTAAATATCACTGATAAATAATTATTATATTTTTTGGTTTCCTCATAAAAAATTTTCCTTATACTATACAAATTCTTGACTAATATATCAAATCATCATAAGAAAAATATCATCCTTACAAACAAACATATCTTACTATTTTAGACAATATTTGGAAAAAAAATATTGGAGAATCGTAAATATATATTATTATCTTTTAACAAAAATAAATAAAAGAAAGAAAGTAAGTCAATACAAATCAGTCACAGTCAATGATAATCCATGGAAACATTAGATGAGAATATATCCCATATTTGTTAAGTTCGGTATACTTTACACAAATTCCTCTACCAACAACCGCTTAATGATCATTTGTAATTGAATTGACAGCCTAACAATTTGTGGCTTTCCTAATGAACTGATATGTATTTTATTTTATTTTAAAAAAAAAATCGAACCCATATAATGCCAATAGTATCTCCATTCTCCACCCAAGAATCTGTTCACACTCGTCACAACTGTACTTACGTATAAGTATATAAACATGTGTATACAAACTCAATTCCATCACAAAGCCTCTTCAAAAAATAACCCACATCTTTTGTTTCAAAGATGGGTTGCAAACGCATCTCTCTTTTCCTTCTTCCACTTCTCACACTCACAATCTTGTCCGGGGCCGACAAGGCCTTGGCTTCCGACGAGAAGCGGCAAGTGAGCCACCGCAACATAACGGCGTTGGCTGCCACCGGAGGAGGAAAAGCGACGTTGAAAGGAAGAAAGCAAACGTCTGGTTGTAACTTGTTTCAAGGGAAATGGGTTTTCGATGCTTCTTACCCATTGTACGATTCGTCCACGTGTCCTTTCATCAACGGCGAGTTTGACTGTCTCAAGTTCGGCCGACCAGACAAAAAGTTCCTCAACTACTCTTGGCAACCTGATTCATGCACCATCCCAAGGTATGAAACATCCAAGTATATGTTAAGGCGATACTTTGGACATATTTTGGCCGTTTTTCCACATGCGTACATGCATACAATTAGCATAACGATGATGATAATGATAGGTTATGTATGTGAATTATAAATGAAGGTTCGATGGAGAAGCGTTTCTGAATCAATGGAGAGGGAAACGAGTGATGTTCGTGGGTGACTCACTGAGTGAAAACATGTGGGAATCGTTGGGATGTATGATCCATGCGTCGGTACCAGGCATCACGACCACGTTTCTCAGACGTACCCCACTCTCCTCTCTCACTTTCCAGGTCTCTCTCTACTCTTCTTTTTTTCTGTATTATAATTTTTAAAAATGTGTCTTTGGACAGAAACAAAATCTAATAATTCTTCATCACGAGGAGGACTTGTCAATTTTATTGAATCGTGTTGGTCACGGGCTAATATATTATACTATATTTCCATTTTTATAAGAATTATGAAATTTTGCTTTTGGTTTTAAATTTTTTCTTTGTGCAAACGCTTGACATCCAAGGTATTATGATTTTATCTGCCTTACTGCCTAGTTGATCGTACACATACATAATTTAAAACTATGAATCAATGAAAAAGAAGGTAAGAGAAAACGTATAGATTTTACTAACAAACAATTGATTTTCTTTTCTGTAAAGAGATGTTTCTTTCAAAAGTTGTGCATTTTGATGTAGACGCATGCGTCCACTTTATATATTTTTGGTCTATATGGTTTATGCTTCAATATTTTTACTTATCTCAGTGAAAACATTACAACTTATATACTTCTTTGTACAAAATTATAACTAATTCTATATTTTATCATTCACAACTTTTTTTTAAAAAATTTCAATTCTGATACAGTTGCGACTTCTTTAATTAATTTCATTATTCATCATGAACATTGAAAACTAAGTATATATTAACCACAAACCTATGTGAGGTTAAATCCTTAATTTATTAGAAACATTAACAGCCTTTCTAAAAAAAACAATAACCTCCGATATGAAAAAAATACGTAATCCAAATATTTTCTCCACCGTACATTGTTTTTGCCTTGGTTTCTAGTGTTGACTTAGGGTTTTGGGAATTTCTCTCTTCTATTGTTTTAAACAAATTTAGAGCATAAAATATATACATAACAATTGACCAAAAAAATTATATATATACATAACAGTATATATAAACTGGAAAAGAACAAAAAGAAAGAGAACATAGCAGGGAGGGAAAGGAAGTAGGAGACCTGACAGCTAATGACAACTAATAATTAATAAACCACTTCCATTTGTTTTCTTCAACTTATATTTTTAAACATGGGAAAACATGTTACATATTAAAAAGTTGGACCCGGAGAAATGTGTGCATTCTATACATACTGTGTAGAAACAATTGAATATATTTTCATATATAGTAAAAAAGTATTAAAATTTCTCAATCTTTTTTCTAAACGATTAAAAACAGGAATATGGAGTTACGTTATACATATACCGAACACCATACCTAGTGGATATCTCCAAAGAAAAGGTAGGGCGTGTGCTTAACCTTGGAACCATCGAAAGGGGTGCTGAAGTTTGGAAAGACGTGGACATTCTTGTGTTCAATTCTTGGCACTGGTGGGTTCACAAAGGAGTAAAATCTCAAGGGTTCGTACCATATATCCTCCTACACTCATGTATAATATATGGTCTAATTTGAGATTGTCTTAAGACGTGCTCCAACCAAATCATCTTCTCTTCTTCTATTGTTGTTTTTGTTGTTGTTATATCAGGTGGGATTTTATAAGAAATGGGTCTTCACTGATAAGAGACATGAACCGTCTTGATGCTTTCAACATAGGACTCACCACTTGGGCGCAATGGGTTGATCAAAATGTTAATACTTCGCAAACCCGAGTTTTCTTCCAAGGCATTTCTCCTACTCATTACGTGTAAGTTCACTATACATAATATGTACATACATTTGTGGTATGAAAATTGGTGTTTTAAGTAAAATATATTGACTTGTTTATTGGGGAAAATTATTAGAGGAAAGGAGTGGAATGAGCCGATGAAGACTTGCAACGGGCAGATGCAACCGTTGACAGGGTCGACATACCCGGGTGGTCCACTTCCTGCAGCAAGCATTGTTTCACGAGTGTTGCGCTCCATGAAGACACCCGTCTACCTACTCGACATCACAACTCTGTCTCAGCTAAGAAAAGATGCGCATCCATCTACTTATGGAGAAAATGGAAGAACCGATTGCAGCCACTGGTGCCTTCCTGGCTTGCCGGATACTTGGAACCAGCTTCTCTATGCAGCTCTTTCGATGTGAAGAACTTGACTCAACATGGTATATTACATTCATGGAGTCCAAAGGAAATAAAGGGAACGACTTACATTTACTTGGAAGATTTACAGACAAGATGTCGATAAATTGAAGTTGTAAAGCGTTTTATATTATTTTCTTTTGGCGGGGGTGAAACTATAATCTAAAAATCTTGTGATTGTTTCAAGAAATAAAATTATTTAAAGTAGCACATTATAGCATTGCTGGATTATTATGTATATCACAGTAAACATATATGTTGTTTCCTGTTGAATTAGATTGGATTTCCTCGGTAACAACAATTAACAGATTTACAAAGTCGAATCACCGCTTTTATATAAAGTGGTACAACACAAATCTTGACTTTTGGGATCTTATGACTTGGGTATGGTTCGACCCAGTATTGGCAGCTTTGGTCTTATATAGAAGGGATCAGGCTATTTTAAGTGTGTGAACTTCGCATATAAAACACACTTCTGAAATTGTAATATCACCAACATGAATTATTATCTAAATCACTTTGTTCATAGATAACGTAACTGAATTTACGGATTCTTTCGGAAAGTACCTTATATACTATGAACAAAACAATCAAGAAACTTCTAAACAAAGAACAAAAGATACATCAAGATCGAGACAAAATCCACACACAAAAGAACAAACTAAGGTAAATATAAAAGATCTATAAAAAGACACGACAATCTTTTCGTATCTCCCCATGTTTCCTCCCTCTCTTTACACCAATAGAACCCATCTTATCCATAGCGTCCCCAAACGCCTTGAGAAACTTCTGCTTATCTCTAGCCATCTCAAGTACAATGGGCTTCGTCCTCGGGTCAAGAAACAAGGCTTGGTCCGACCCGAGAAGGCCCATGCTACTTCCTAGACCTCTGTAATATCCATTGTCGAACGCAAACGGAGTTGTGGCGTCGAGGGGAAGGGCGGCGCGGGAGCTTCTACCGGAGAAAGGGCAATACATACGGAGTTCCTTGAGTAATTTTGGGTTGATATTTGGGTCGGGTCTTCTACGAGGTCTTCTACCGTTAGTCCTTTTGACGCGAAGAGCTTAATGAGTTGATCGACCGTGGAGTTTGATCTAGGGATGTTGGGAGGGACGTTGGTTGCCGTTGATCTTTTGCCGTCCCACCTTCCTTTTTTCACTTGATAGTAAGGTCCACCTGCCTATTTGAAATCAAAACAACTAGTCAGGACATCCTAATATTTTAGGGTCATAGATAATTAGTAAGAATTTTATTAATTTTTTCATACATTGAGGTCTAATATCTAAATATGTTAAATATAAAAATTTAAGGGCCCAAAAACAATTTTAGGGTTATATAGTCAATTAGTAGAAATTTATTTTAAAAATTATATATTAGGAGTCTAATATCTATATATGTCAATTTAAAAAAAAAAATTGGAGATCCAAAAACCAATGTTCATCTGACTATCCTTATGAATAAAAAATCAAAGTACCTAAAAAGTTAAACCAAAGGCAAAACTATCTCCATGAATAATGGTTTGGACTCACAATGCTCAAGATTATGCTAGATAGCTGTGCAAGCCGGTTGGCTAAATTTTGAGCTGGTGTTAGAACTAAAATAAATTGAAAGTATGGGGTTGAAGTTGGAGTACCAGGTGAATGAAATCTCGAGCAGCGATGGCGAGAATATCAGAGCAAGAGACGCGAGAAGGGCAATGAGACTCAACCAATGCCTTTGCCTTGATGATACTCACAAATCCTTCTTCTCTCAATTCTTTATTCTCCTCTGCTTCTCTTTCCGCTAATTTCTTGCTTCCCTTCTTTGTTTCTATTAATATCGACCCATCACAACCCTTGAAGATTCAAAAACTTTAAATTATGTTGAGCAAGCACCAACAATTTTATATGCATTTGCATGCATGTGATGTGTATTAATGCTAAACAAACAGCACAGACAGACCAACATACTTTTTGAGGTTGTTACTAAAGTGCAGCGAATCTTGGCATCTTTTGCTAAAATGCGCTACGTTGGATACACGACAAGTTCTTGTCGGGACCGTTTCCCATATGTTCTATGTTTTTATTATTTTCCGGATTGTGTGTGTTTTTATTATTTTCCAGATTGTATGTGTTTTGACTTTGCAACTATTACTGAGGTATAATGCGATGATGCATCATACATTGAAATGTGACAATGCCAGTTTCAGTTAGTAACGTAAAAATGCGCATTGTACTCACTGTATTTAGCTATCGTGCGTAATCAAGAGAATGCAAGATTCAGTGTTTGGTAAAAAATGACCTCAACGAAGCAGTCGTGAAAGAAGAGGCGAATAGTCGCAGGGGCGGAGACGGGTGCTTCTTTGAACCGCTGGGAAGTAACGGAACCGACAAGACTTTCTAGCTGAGGACATTTCTTAGAGTAGTAATCAGTGGATAGCTCTCTGTGGCGGTGGCGCGGCAGTGTCTGGGGATGAGAGGTTATGGGCTTCGCTGAAGAAATTGGAATGGTGGAGATGAGGAAGAGAAAACGGAATATTAAGGAGGAAGTAAGAGATAAGACATGCATGGTGGATTGGTCTTTGTGTTGGATACTGTAAGTCTGGACAAACTACTATATATATAGTTTCTGTTATTAGTTAACAAAAAAAAATCCAAGTCAGAGCTGAGAAAAATGACAAGAAGTTGATTTGTAACAAAATAGCAATATTTTTGTGAGATAAAAAGAGAGTGGTAGTAGTTTATTAACGGTTTTATTATTTTTATTTAAAAAGCTGTTGTCAAATTTAATAAACAAATATAATTAAATTTTATTTGGTGTTAATTTACGTTACATACTTTCCAAGCTTGGATAAGAGCAAAGGTAAATATAACAGATTGATATCTATCTTCAGTTCTTCACTTTAATCAAAACATTTTATAATAGCACAATTATCTTGTATGCCACAGTATTACAAACGCTACATTTTGAAACTGGATAAACCCGTTCTTTACCAAAAGATTATGTGTATTACACAAAGAACCTATCTACGAGATCTCTACTGAAAAAAATCAATGTTGATCCTATCATAACTATATCAGAAGTTAACCACAAGTATCATGGGAGATTTACACATTTGTTTGCATTCTATCACATTTAACATATCAAATAACATACATTTATTAAGAGAATATGGTTCAATACATCGACACTTATTTGTAATCCTTTTTAAATCTCTAACGCTCACAGGAACACATCATTACGCATTCTACTCAAAAGATATGTAAAGTTAATAAGCCATGATTGCTTCCTCATATTCGAATTAAAAAAATGAGAATTATTTGCTTAAAATCATAACCCATGTCCTGATACATAAAGAGTAAACTCCTGATACCATAGTTCACGAATTTCCTAATGCCACTAAAACCTAAATTTGGTTTAGTGTTCCTATCTAGTTTTGTCCCAAAGTCAGACCAGTATCCATGATAAACTTACTTTTATAAATATTTGAACCTGCATATATATTGAAATAAAAAACTTGGTTTAAGCAATCTGAAATGTATTATTGGTTCATAATTGTTAAGAGATGGACTCGAGATTGATAGGGTCACATGAACATGTTAGAAGATTCCAAACACTCACGGGCGGACGAAGCAAAACATATATTTTTTTTAATTGATGCTACTACAGATCTGAAACTCGGCAAATACACATAGAAAATGTACGTACATTTTATATTAGTTTGTAACATATGATAAAACTTTCATTTCAAAAAAAAAAAAAAAAAAAAAAAAAAAAAAAAAAAAAAAACATGATAAAACTTATATTTAGTGAACTCTTTAAATGCATTACATTTTTGTTACATTATTTGGAATATTATGTACGTTTTATATACACACTAATCTTAGTTACAGTGTCATTCAAAACGAATAATAACAAAAAATCATCAAATATAGACATTATTGTTCTCAAATTTAAGTTCCACTTGCCATGAGCCTATATTGTTATAATTTTTCATGGTGCTTGTCTGATACTCCAAAGCTTCTAGCAAGAACTGCTTCAGAATGATTTTGAAATACTTATAGGAGTACGTATGTGTTTGGTAAAAGTGGCTTTGCAGTGTAGATAGACATGCTCTTATAAATTGCAAGAGTGCCTAGAGCACCAGTGTAAATGAGGACTATCAGACTATGTACGAAAGTCTTTTCAGAGAAATGGTTTAGTGATATATATTTTCTCTTCCTCTTTTTTTTTTTTTGTCCAGTGTTTCTCTTGAGTGTATACATGTGATAGGATATAGATTTTATATGGTCCAAGCGTGGGATGATTGTCATCCAGAGTTGGAGTTCTTCCTTGATAAATCGACTGTGCCATGGTCCGTGTAAAGATAGATGAAGCACGGCCAGCCCCTAGTCCTATGCGCTTTTATAGGTAAGTATTTAATTATGAAGAGTGGCTTTAGGCTTGTTGCGCATTTAATGCATGTCGTTTGGTTCCCATGACCACCATCACAGATTCTTGTATACAAATGATGCCGCTCAAGTCAAACGCTAGGCCATTATATTATGCGATAGAAATTAATCCAACTCAAGCTCCATCCAAGCTAGCCATCTGGTTTTGCTGATGAGTTTTCATTGGGAAGTCAGACCGAGTATCCAAATATCTGGGCTCTAGACCAGCCCATTACTTTTGGGCCGAAAGAGCTTAATTTTAAACCGGTCGAACCAAATTAACCCCCCAAAAATCACGAAACGTATTCGGTTAACGAGCGAGTAAAGCGAGTGATTCAGATCCCAGACAGTTGACTTTCTCCGTTGTCGTCGGATTTACATCTTCTAGCATACAAAGTGTTCGACGAAATTCCTCTGAGAGCTCCTTAAAACTTGCTGATAATTCTTACCATGAAACTGAGACGAATCCTCGGTTCTGTTTCAAGTCTCGCTACAGAAAAGCTCTCTTCGTCTTCCTCCTCGTATTCTTCCCGTTGCCCATCTAGGCAGATTTTCACCGCTTCGCAACGAAATGCCGGAGGCAACCACTCAGAAGCGTTACCTGGGAAGCACATCGAATGGGCATCGCTTGGTTCAGTCAGAAACTCGAGGTTCGCATCTGGGTTCTCACCGTTGAAGCCGAAACCGTTGGATTCGATCATGGATTTGGATAGAGCCAAGACTAAATCTCCCGAGGAGCTCACTTCGATCTGGGACGATGTAATTCAACCCTCTGTGCTCGAAAGATTCAGTCTTTGATTCAATTTGCTTATGCTGATGATTTCATTTTGGCAGTATCACTTGGGACGTGGTCACATTGGGATTACTATGAAAGCTCAGCTTTATCGTTTGTTGGAGCAACGAGCAGCTGAGTGGTAAAGACATCATCATCAGCTTTGTTCTTGTTCAAATGAATCTTAGTTTTTGTGTGTGTGATTGGTCTTGCATTGATCTTCTTCTGTTTGATGTATCAATTGCAGCCGATACTTTGTCATTCCATTGTGGAGAGCAAATGGTTATATTACAATGTTTGCTCAAGGTTTGTTCTACCTTTTATCTCTGAGTTAAAGTCAAACTAGTGATATTAGAATTGGTCTAGATGGTTAGTGATATTAAACAATGGTCGACATATTTTTACTCAAAAGACATTCTGTTACTTATGTCTAATTAGCGAGGACAAATGTTAGGGGACTATTAATCTCAAGAACCATGTGACGCTGAATCTTTGCTAATTGTAGCATTTGATCTTTGAACTTGACTACAATTTCGTGGAGGGTATTAGTTTTGTTGTAAAACTAAGAGCTCCATTGATTTAATTATCTTATTATTAATCATCAATCTTGTGTTGTGGCAGTTGAAGCGCCTCACATGATCTTCACTGGTCTCGAAGACTACAAAGCGAGAGGAACTGAAGCGGCTCCTTACTTGACAAGCAAATTCTACACCGAGCTTTCAGAGACGAAAGACTTGGTGTTTATTCGAGGTGATGTTGTGTTCACAAGCAAACTCACAGACGAGGAGGCGAAATGGCTCATGGAAACAGCTCAGTCATTTTACTTGAACGACACTCGGTACAAGCTGCTTGAGCGGTTCAATAAACATACTCATGACTTTGAGTTCAAGGATGTGTTACAAGCTCTGGATATGCCTATTCTGTGATCTGATAAATCAAGAAAAAAAACTCGTCTGATTTTTGAGATACTTTGTATTAGTTTGCTTTTGGGAATATCAGATACGAGAGATTTTGCTCTTTAACGATCATTCCAAAATGTGATGTTCATTTTGGTGGTGTATTGAAAAGTTTAAAACTCTTTATATTATAATTAAATGATATATTATTTACATATGAGTTTTAAAATATTCTTTATCAAATATTATTGAATTTATAGTTTTATAATGCATTTTAAATTTGACTGTTATTAAAAATATTTTAGATAATCAGTTTTAAGTTGAAAATATAAAAATTCAAATTATATAGTTTTTTTTGACATCGAACGGCTATTATATTATTCAAAGAACTTGAGTTGGTCTGGTAACCAGACCGGAATATAACAACCAATGTAACAAAGCTTCTTATGAAAGGATCTAGCATTCTTAGCTAATGAATCTGATATTCCATTTTGTGCTTTTGGGATGTTAGATAACTTGAATTCCGGAAAGCATAGCTGGAGCATCTTTAACGCCTCCAATTCAGTTGCAAAACTTGGCGAAGCTTGAGGCTCTTCTATCATTGCTATTAAATCTTTACAATCTGTCCCAAAGCTCTGACACGAGGAATGTAGAAGAATACTCTCCATTGCCCATCATAGTGCCTCCACTTTTCTGAATGTAGAGCAGACTCTCGCCTACTTAAATTTCGTTTTCCCATAAATTGTATTTGTCCCAGATTATGCTTACAAACCCATATGCAACCACTAAATTGTTCCATGGAAGTCCATGATCCATCCACCATATATATGTTATCCACGCATATGATTTGGGGTTCCTCGTTGTGAATCTTCGGTGGAGTATCTGGTACCATCTCATTCGCATTAAAGAGTATCATTTCGAGCATGTTTTAGTTATTGATGAAAAGTTAAGACTGTTTTAGTTAAAATCATAAATTTTCTAAATCATCAAAATCATTTAAAACTCATTAAGAAACAAACAAAAAACTTTAAATTCCCTCAAATGTTTTATTGGATAGACCCCTCAATAAATATCAGGGGTCAATTCGTAAGAAACGATAAATTGAGGCTGCGGTTTTCTGAAGTTTCGCATAAACTGAAACGACCGTTTAAAAGATCGTCACAGCAACATAACCTCTGCTCTGCTCTGCTCTTCATCTTCAGAGCTTAACGATTCACCCAGAGAAACTCTCATCTTCCTACACTCTTCGAAAAACACCCACCATGTACGTTCTTCTCTTCTTCATAGCTTTCCCGCCTCCTAGTTCCTATAACATCTACTACAGAGACGAGATCTCATGTTTATCTCAAACTAAGTTTACGTATATACTCATCTCCTTCACTTTTCTCGCTCTCAGCTCTCTCCTCAGCCACTCGCAATGTCAGAGCACCAGTCCGAAGAATTCCAGCAAATCGAGAAGCTCTACGAGTTCAGCGAGCGCCTCAATGCCTCCAAGGACAAAGTCTCAGGTTCCCCATCCCTCAATTTTTCCCAACTAGGGTTTTGAAATCGAGCATTCTCAATTAGGGTTATCTTAAATTGGATTCCTGCTCTTGTTTTTAGCTCAAAGTTTTCATCTTTGCTTATTTGGGTTCTTAGTTCTCTCAGTTTATTTGCAGAATGTTGAGGACTATGAGGGGATTATCAAGATGTCCAAGACGAGTATGAAGGCGAAGCAGCTTGCCTCGCAGCTGATTCCACGCTACTTCAAGTTCTTCCCTTACTCTCTCCACTGATGCTTTCGATGCCCATATAGACTGCATCGATGATGGAGAGCTTGGGGTCTGTACCCTTTGTCTTTATACCATTAGATAAACTTAGATTAGCTCAAAGTTAGCTTCTTGGTCTATTTGACACTGGAAATATAGTGATGAAGCAGGGCTGAGTACTTGTTCCGATAGGTTGTATACGTATTTGATATGCAGTGCTTCTGATTTTCCAGATAATTTGATATATATACGTGCAGTTTTGTGTTCTGCGGAACTAGCGTTTTCTAGAGTTAATAGCATGTGATTCCTTCAATGTATAGGTACGGGTTCAAGCCATCCGCGGACTTCCACTGTTCTGCAAGGATTCTCCAGTGCAACTTCTAAATACTGGTAACTCTTGAGACTTTTGGTTACTACTTAGTACACCTTTAGATACCTCTTTGTGTCTTTCTCATCTGACTTAAGAGGTAACATGATCTGAAGAGGAACCTGTGGAGCGTGATGCTGTGCATAAGGCTCTGATGTCACTGATTCGACAGGATCCAAAAGGTAGTATAGTTTCTTTTACAGTTGTTCTGTATGAAGATGCCCATTATTCTTAATTATTATGAAGCTTCAGTGAGAAACTGGTAAACGTGAATTTTCAGTCTCATGGTTAGATAATTGGTTACTCTTTTAGTGTACTTGGTTGATCAGGCATTAGTTAAGTGGATAGATTACTGGCTGTAGGTTGTAGTGTGCTAAATTATCTTAGATTTACAATATTGACTCTACCGTTTTCTAACTATTACCCTATTTTGCAACAGCATCTTTGACTGCATTGTTTACGCATGCTGGAGTTACTCCAACTACTGACGTTCAAATTCGTGAAAAAGTTTTGAATTTCATCAGAGACAAGGTCAGAATGTTCCTTTTGCTATTTTCAATGTCCTTGAATTGCGTGACTTATTCTTTTGGTGTTCATATCTCATTTTGTGCCAGAAAGGAAACTATATGAAAAATGTAATAGTGCTATATATTACCAAAATATACAATAGAAAGCTAAAACCTGGATAGTATCAGAAATGACAATCCTTGGAGAGATTTGGAATACTTTAGCTTATATTCATTGTATTTTTATTAATCTATATGTAGGTGTTTCCTATTAAAGCAGAACTCTTAAAGCCTCAAGAGGAAATGGAAAGGCATATAACAGATTTGATTAAACAGGTAAAGACCATAATCATGTGCGTCTGCAGTTCTTTTTATTCCTTCTGTCTGCCTTCTTTTTCTTTGCCAGATATTGTGACCCTTTTTTTCCGATTTTCCCAGAGCCTAGAAGATGTAACTGGAGGAGAATTCAAAATGTTTATGGACTTCCTGACAAGCCTGAGTATATTTGGAGGGAAAGCTGCTCAAGAAAGAATGCAAGAACTTGTGGAAATTATCGAAGGACAGGCCGATTTAAATGCACAGTTTGATGTAAGTTTGTTGTGTTGCATCATCCTGAAGATGAAGTTAAATTTCTTGATTGCGTAAAACAATAGTCCTTGTTCTGTGGTTCTACTAATTGCAAGTATTGTTTTTTCCAGGTATCAGATACAGACCATATTGACTGGTTTATATCATGCCTGCTATTGGCTCTTCCATTTTATGCGGTACGGATTCAGATTGGTGCTGTTAGTAGCTTGATAGATTCCAAACTTATGAACTTCGCTGGTTTCTTTGCTAATTTCTTCTTCGTTTGATCAGAGAGGTGCTCCAACCAGCAGGTTTCTCAACTACTTGAACAATCATATCATACCTGTTTTTGACAAGGTATCCTAGACTTTATCTTCCTAGTTCTTTATCATTTGTGGCCAGGTGTATTTGTCTCAATCCATTATCCATGTATGCTCTTATACGCATTTGTTATCGACTCTCTTAGAAAAAATTAAGAATAGTTTATGACACTAAGGGTATGAATAAAAATCTTAGGTATTGCTGCTTGTTTCTCTTTTTCTCTCTTGCATGCAAAATCTGTATCACTCCATAAAAGCTCCATAAAAGGAGCTTTCTTGGCCAGTAATATATAACATATTCTTTTGTTTTATAATAGCTCCCAGAAGAGAGGAAGCTTGATTTGCTCAAAGCTCTAGCTGATATTTCTCCATACACAACCGCCCAGGAGGCAAGGCAGATGCTTCCTTCAATAGTTCAGCTTTTAAAGGTACCACTCTAAGTGCCCTTATTCATCTGTCTCTTTGATAAATCGTTTGTGGACATGTTGCTTATATTTTATTTTGTTCTTACATGTTGCTTATACTTATAGTGTCTTTATTGTATATATCTTATTACAATCTCACATTTTTAATGTCAAAGCATTACATGCAGTAGTAAAATTGTCTTATAAAGATTGTTACATTCTTTGTTTTCAGAAATACATGCCTGCTAAGAAGACTGCATAGGAAATGAACTTCACATACGTGGAGTGTTTGTTGTACGCGTTCCATCACCTGGCCCACAAGGTTGCCAAGAATCATATTTGTGATTTAATTCCGTTCTCTTTTCTTCTTTCTTGTTTTACTTATTTGATTACATTGAGATATACAGGTTCAAAATGCAACAAACAGCTTGTGTGGGTATAAGATTGTGACCGGCCAGCCATCAGACAGACTGGGAGAAGACTTCTCGGAGTTGAACAAGGACTTCACTGAAAGGTATAGGCGTGACGTCTAGATTTGTGCGACTTGAAAGTTCTGTATACTGTCGTTGAAAATTTGATGTGCATGATGGTGTGTGATATCATAAAGTTGTTTTGTCTTTTGGTGCAGATTGGCCACCGTTGAAGATCTAACCAAGACAACAATGAAGAAATTAACTCAGGGAATGTCTGAGCATAACAAAGCCATGTCGGCTGCTAAGACAGATGAAGAGAAGGCAAACGTTGTGAGTAGATTAACTTCTTTCTGTTTTTTTTCCTGGTGGTATTTGGTTTTAGTGCTAATGTATTGCACCTTTGTTATGTTTTCTTCTTCCAGAAAACAAAGAAGCAGAATACTACAACTGGACTTAGGACATGTAATAACATATTGGCAATGACAAAGGTGAACGTCCCAACATCTTAGCCTTTTTTTTTTCCTTTTTCTTATAGTTTTGATGATATGAAGTATGAAGTAACTTTTGGAGCAAATTTGATATGAAACAGCCATTGCATGCAAAAGTGCCTTCATTTATCGGAGATACTAATATGAACCTTTCTTGGAAAGAAGCCACAAAGCCGTTAGCCTCAGCAGCAACAACAACAACAATCGGGTTTGTTGCAAAGATTACTCAACCAGCAATCTTTCTGTTATCTTATATCTGTTTGTAATGTGTGTTGCCTTTGCTGTAATATTTGTACAGAGGAAAACGGCCTGCTAATAGCAACAATGGAAGTGGTAATAGTGGCGCAGCAAAGAAGAGACGTGGTTCTAATGGTATGCCAAATCAACTTGTGAACAAGGCTTTTGAAGGAATATCATCATACGGTGGTGGTAGAGGTGGAAACCGAAGTCAGGGAAGACGCGGAGGTGGTGGTCGAAGAGGACGAGGAAGAGGAAGAGGTCACTGGTGATTAGTAAGCTCCCATGAGATGATTCCATGACTATGTTTCTCTTTTTTTTGTATTTTCTGTGTCAGTAGGAGTGTTTTGGTTTGGTACTTTGATAGAGTTTGGGGAGAAAGTCTCTTTGTCTTTCTTTATTCGCGATGGAGAATACAGAATTAGAATTTCTTTTATTTTTCTCATCAAATCAAAACAAAAGTTCAAGCGTTAATGACCTAACTTGTTTTAATCATGGCTGCCCGCATGTCTTCTGCATCCAAAGATTACGTACATGGCACGTTTGTTTGATCTTCTTCAAACTCAGTTAAATAAATCCACAATTTCATAGGAAAAAGATGATCTTGTGAATTTACATAGGCTGAGATTGGATTCCATGATCAGCTGCAAATTCATGTAGCTCGCAGGCTCTTTGTTCTCAGTCAACATTTCTCCTATCATTAGTAGGTTACCTTCTTAGGTATGAAGCTATACAAAGTCTTCTTGCTTCTGCGTTGCATATTCTCATCAAAGTCGTCTTGTTGGTCAAACGCTAGCTTTCGCATTGTCTGGGAGAAAATGTCACGGTCTCGTACTAAGTGGAGTTAGACGGCACTATTATATCAAAAATTTACTGTTTACCCAAACATCTACCATGGAGTTGTATGTTAATTTTCTCTATTTGTAATTAATATTTATCATTATGTCACATGGTCCCATGCAAGCACTCTGATCCGGAAATGATAACTAAATTTATGCTAATCAGCCAACTAGGATCAATACTATAGTCAATGCAACCATTAATGTGATTATCACGATTATATTTAGTATTTTAATATAAGAATCGTAGGGCAGATCGTTGTGCATAGGTTTCAGAAGATTTGACTATATGTAATAAGATAAGGTGACCATCATCACACATTTCTACGTAGAGTGTGTAAATGATATTGATGAATAAAAACATATCTATATATATATATATATATATAAAAAATAGACTTGTTTCTATTTTTTTTTCTACATTTCTTTTATTTTTTTCTTTTTACATTATAAATCATTATTCTCTTATATTACTGCATTTTAGCCCAACATTTTCTAATTGTGTATTATCTAATCTTTCTTGCACTAACCATCATCACATAAAGTCTAATAATCTATTTTATTGGTCATTAAAATACAAGATGAATAAAGAAATATATAAAATAATATATTTTTTACTAGGACAATATTCGTTGTAAATTCGTCGTAAACGGGGTGTTACGACGAATTAACCTCGAAAGACGTTTCGTTGTTAAACGTCCGTCGTAACGGAGGTTTCGTCGTAAACGACTCGTTACGTTTACGACGAAATATATTCCTCGTAAAACGCAGGGAAAGAATTCGTCGTAAACGACACGTAAGATTTCGTGGTAAAGCCCACGTAATGATTTCGATGTAAAGCACACGTAAATACTTTCGTTGTAAATCACTCGTAAACATTTCGATGTAAAACCCTCGTAAATCTTTCGATGTTAATCACTCGTAAACATTCGATGTAAACTCCATGTAATGTTTACGAGGAGTTTA
>NC_027751.1:9337926-9340440 GCF_000695525.1 Brassica oleracea var. oleracea
AATTTATATTTAAAATTCAAAATTTAAAATAATTTAAATTTTAAAACGAAATATGAAATTGAAAAACATATTTTTTAAAAAGCATTTAAAAGTCATACAATAATATTTAAATTCATAATACAAACAGAAATATAAAAAAAACTACATATCCTCGAAGTAGTTGGTGGGGTTGCTCGGCTGTTGACGGGTTGGATAGAACTCTTGGGGATCTCGTACTGGCAACCCAAGAGCGACTCGTCTCTCACTCAACATTCTTTGCATAAACGGGTTTTTCACGGCCATCACGTCTAGCAAACCTCAAGAGAGTCTAAACGAACCTGCTGGCTATCCATTCGAACCTTCATCTGAGCAGTCTCTTCATCCCGTCTCGAAGTGTATGACGAAGTTGCCCTTGCAACTTCGTTAACAGAGCCTATACCGACTATCCGTCCCTTCTTTTTAGGAGCCACCTATAAAATCAAAACATATATTAATATAGTTAATTATGTTAAAATATTTAAAATAATGTAAACAAAAATTTTAAGTTGTACCTATTCGAAGATTCTGTCGACTTCTTCGGTGGACAATGTGACAGGTAATCCATCGGGAGACTCCTGGGTTAGTTGCGTCTCCCGTTCTTCAATCTGACCAGCCACTGCTTGGAAGAGTTTCTCAGATGCAAGATCCACAAAAACTCTGTCGGATATGACGTGAGTCATCTTGAATAGGTCAGACAGAGAAGGTAAGACTTCTGTCTCCTCGAACTACAAAAAAAAATTAAATTAAATATTATAAATTATATTAATTGAATATTTTAAAATATATATTTAAAACAAAACTTACAACTTCTAGACGGACTCCTGCATGAGGTTTTTGTCCGGTTCTGTGAAGCATGGGCAAATGACCATCTTTATCCTTCGTCCTTCGAGAAGCCGAGCACGAATTGGCCTTTCTGATCGAAGAGGGGTGCTCCCAATAGGCGATGAGGCCATCCCACACATCACACACATCCGTCGTTAGCTCAGTGGGCTTTCCCTCATACCCATAGATCTCCCATTTGTCCTTCCAATCAGAGACTGTGTTGCAGAGGCGGATCTTTGCCTTTGAAATGAATTCCGCCTTCACCCTCTCGGTGATTCCCAAAGACCAATTCCACTTTTGCTGAAACAGAAAATTTTTGAAAAAATTACAACTAATAATAAATATTAAAAATATATATATATATTTAAAAGTGAAAATTTAATTAAATTTAAAAATCTTACCCCAAAACATTTAAACCACGTGATCTTAACGTGATTTGGTGTCTTGCTCCAGTTCGGATATGCCCCGTCGTAGTAACCCTGAATCGTCGCCGAAACGCTCTGGCTAACACGGTTGTTAGCCCAAAACCTGGAAAAAAAACAATTTAACTGTTAGAAAATAAAAATAATTTTAATTTTAATGTAATAAAAATTAATAACTTACCAATAAGTTCTTCAGGGTCTATCGGGGTCTAGAACATCCAAACCCTCCCGTCCAGGCTAGGCAAGCAAATTCTCCACCGTATATCTCGCGAATGGAGCATATGAAGGCACACGCAAATCCGGATGAATTGCACCTTCTGGGACAGGCTGAGGTGCAGCCGCTGGAGGAGGAGGTGGAGGCATCTGCGTGGAAGAGGAGGACTCGAAAAAACTCTCTGAGAAATCTGAGAGTCAGGAACTGCATCGGAAGACGATGGACCGGAAGAAGATGTACCGGAATCATCGCCAAACAACTGGGCATAAGTAGGTGCTGCTGGTTTCCTCCTAGGAGCCATCTAAATTGACATCCACAACACCAAATTTGTTATACCGAATCCCTCGGTTCACAACAGGATCGAACCATTCACATTTGAAGAGGACGCATTTTAGCTTCAATAACCCCGGAAACTAACTTAAAAAAAAAGAGGAAAGAGAGTGTACCTTAGAGGGAGAGGAGAGGAGTTTGGGAGGAATGAACGAGGCAGCCTCGTTCTCGGCGTCTCAATATATAGAAAAGGTTTCGCCGTAAACGCGACGTAATATTACAACGAAGTTACCAGGTCCGTGTTTTTCCATTTACGACGAAGTTACCAGGCCCGTGTTTTTTCGGTTAACGACGAAATTACGTCGAAACGTCCGTTTACGACGAAGTTACCAGACCCGCGTTTTTCCATTTACGACGAAGTTACCATGCCAGCTTTTTCCATTTGCGACGAAATTACGTGGAATAGATAACCATTTACGACGATTTTACAACGCTTAACCCTAAACACCGAGAATGAAATCCCTAAACCCCAAAGTCACATATCATCGAACATCATATCTTCTTCTCTACTACTTCTTGCTCTTTCTCCAACTTAAACTCTAAAACCTTAAAACTCCAAATAATTTTTAAAAAACTAAAGAAATACATATTATATAAAACAACATTTGTTACACATACATTAAGATGGTAAAAAAATAATATTTCTTTAAACATACGTTAAAATAGAGAAATACAACATTTGTTACATATATTACATCACTCTAAATC
>NC_027751.1:9342752-9345675 GCF_000695525.1 Brassica oleracea var. oleracea
GGGAAATGACATATATATAGAGAAATTTTCGAGTTGGGTAGTTGAAATATAACAACGATTTTACAAGGAATGTTTTACATAGATTTTACATGGTTTTAACATAATATTTACAACGACTTTACGACGAAATTAGGTAAGTTAAAGCACATTGGATACACGTTTTCACCTAAATATAACGGTAACATGTTTCGTTGTAATGTCGATGTAACGATTACGACGTATTTCTCATTCCACGTACTTTCGTCGTAAACTTACATGGATTTTACGACGAACATATTTCGTCGTAATTTACATGGCGTTTACGACGAAAGTTGGTCTCCTCGTAACTGCGTTGTAAACACCATGTAAATTTACGACGAAATATTTTCGTCATAAATCTTCGTTGTTATTGGCATGTTTTCTTGTAGTGATTATTGACGGCAAACCAACGATGGAGAAGACAACATCAAAAAAGACTAAACTTTGTCCCAACCCAAGGGGATGCAGCTCCTAACATAAGCCAAAATCTAAGAAAGAAGAAGAGTGCCAATATTGACCTATAACGCGTGAGAAACAACCGCACAAATGGGAACTCATAAACCCGATTTACAACAAATATCAGATAATCTCACAGGAGAAGAAGGCGAAGAAGAACAAGATCACGAAAGTGAGTTTTTTTTTTGGTGATGGTGAGAAGCCTCGCACACCTGAAAGATAAACGAAATACATAGATGGTGCATGACGGCTCGCGGGGACACATTTTAAAAGAATAATGTTCCAAAATATATTAAAAAAATACAATTTTGAAGTCGAAACCGTTAATCTTAAAATCAACAAATTCATAAAAGAAAGTTACTGAAATTCAATATCAACTCACTTCACCACTAACAATTAATATTATGCGCACAACAACACATTATTGAAAAAACAAACACATAATATATTAATCTATCACCTACTACGACATAAAACAACAAAAACACCAAATAATTCTCTTAACAATTAAAGAAAATCACATAATTAGATTATCCAAAATATCATTCTTAACAAATACTGTTTAACAACAGACATAACTGAATAAAAGCAAAACTGAAACGTTCCTGCGAAGAGAATGAAGAAAATTCTAAACTTACCACCATTTCTTGTTGGCTTTGACATTATTATAGTTATCCATCTGAGATAGTAGTACATAATTTGTATAACGAACGGAAGAACGAGCTATACATAACCTCACTACCTAAACCAAAATTGGGTCTTTCACTTAATCGAAAAATTCAATTACTATGACTCAAACTGCGCATGATGAGTTATATCATTTGTAAATTTCCATATCATTCATATATATTACAACTAACAAAAAGGAAAACTATATAAATTAACATATATAATTAACCATCAACTATACTATACTATACTTTCTAAGACCTTGTCCCCAGTGCTAGTCATGGGCTCAGCCATTCTACGACACACAGGACAAGTTACTTGAGTTTCGAGCCACCTACCAATACAGTCCTCATCAAACATGTGCTTACAATTTGGTAAAACCTTAATAACGACATTCTTAGGGATTAACCTTAAGCAAACCGGACATTCTATCTCTTGATTGTTGCTCTCGGTATCATTATTGTCCGGTTTGTAAGAAAAGGTCGGAAAGGCGGCAATCACAGAAGCGCTAAGCCCTTGGCACGGTGTTTCTCTTCTGTGGTGGTCGTCGTCTTCTGTTTCCGGTAATGCATCCACAAACCTACGGCGTTTGAGAAAACACATGCATAAAAAGATGAAGATAACGGAGATAATTAAGGGAGACGTTACGGCGGCAAACCAAAGGATGATTGAGCTTAACGAAGGGTCGTTGAAACCCATCTCTTTGATCTATACAAAAAATGGTTCTCAAAGGTTACTATTGATACAACAAATGACATTTACGAATACCCTTTTTATGTATAGATAGATCATTGAGAATTGACAACCTCTTAGAATATATTTGGATAAAGCGTTGAAATAAGACTAATGAACTTGAAAACATTATCATATAATCATTTGAATAAAAGAACAGGGTGTATTTGAATCGGTTAACCAATAGGATTAGTTTAAGACTTTAATTGCTGCTTGTGGGGTAGGAAAAAAGCTAAATGGATAAAGATATGTACTACCCGCACTCGCCCGGCAATTTTTTTAAAATCGGTCCACCAATACTCGTCCAGCAGCGGGACAGACGAGGCGGGACCGGCAGATTTTGACTCAAATTCACCGCTCTAATCGTTGCGTATGATTTTGCATGCTAGGTCGAAGCACATAGTTAAAATAGGTTTGGTTTTAATGTCAAGTGTTCTACCATGGATATGTATGTTAATTTTCTCTGTTTGTAACTATACTAGATTTTACCCGCGCGTCGAAGTCTATTTTTTAAAAAAATATGAGGTTATTTGTTTTTTTATGTTACTATTTAGGGTTGGATAAAAAAACTCGAATTCCAAGAATCGAATCGATCCCAATCCAAAAAAATAGTACCAAATCCGAACCAAAATTGATTAAATATCTGAATTATTCAAAATTTTGGTATTTGAATAACTGAAACCTAATCTGATCCGAACCGAAGTATTTAGAGTATTCAAAATAGATTTATATACTTATATATATTAATTATTTTTAGATTTAATATATATAAAAACATCCATAATATATATCATACTTTTAAGTTCGTTTAAATACTTAAAAATATATACAAATAATCAAACGTAAATATCTAAAATAGTTAAAATATACACAAAACTCCAAAAATACTTAAATCATTATTAATTCTCTATCCAAATATTTAAACCAACCCAATTTAAATTGGTTATCCAAATCCAAACCGAATCTTCAAAGATCTGAACCGAACACGAAATCTCAAACAGACCCGAAAACGAACCCGAATGCCCACCCCTAATCACTATTATATATC
>NC_027751.1:9345768-9368268 GCF_000695525.1 Brassica oleracea var. oleracea
ATATTTTATACGTACAATCATATAAATAAGGGCAAATCTCCAAAATAGCATCTTTCTAAGTTTATGTCATAAAAATAGCCCCCAAAAACTAAAATGACCAAAATAGCATTTTATCTTTTGAAAAATTTAATTTTTTTTTTTTTTTTCAAAATTTGAAATCTTATCCCAAAACTCCACTCCCAACCTCTAAACCCTAAATCCTAAACCCTAAACTCTAAATCCTAAACCCTAAACCCTTAACTCTAAACCCTAAATCCTAAATCTCACCCCTAAACTCTAAACCCTAAACCCTAAACCCTAAACCCTAAACCCTAAACTCCACCCCTTAACTCTAAACCCTAATGTCTAAATTAATTTACCATTGGGATATAAGTGTATATTTATCTCTTTTGATAAAACATTAAGTGCTATTTTGGTCATTTTTATTTTTAGATGTTATATTTGTGACAAAAAAAATTTTAGTGTTATCCTAGTCATTTTCTCTATAAATAATCACACATACTATATTTTTAAATTTCAATGTGAAATATAAAAACCATAATTTAAGTTGGTGTTTGAAATTGAGCTTTGTATTGTATTTTTCTTATATTTATTGAAAATATTTTTATAATGGTTTTTGAAAAATATGTTAATAAAATCAAATTTTGAATATATGTATATTTTTGAATGAATTTTTGATATAAATCAATTTTAAATTATTATTTTGATTTGAATATGTATATCAAGTAATATAAACCCATATCTTTTTAATATAATATAATGGACTTCTAATTTTTTTAATAGCATAAGCACTTTGCTTTTTTTTCCTAACTTACTACTATCCATGTTTCCAAACAACACTACTTTTTTTAACTGTTATCTATGTTGCCAAACAAAAGTTTAAAGTATTTCAACTTTAGTAAAATCAAATTTTGAATATATTTATATTTTTGAAAGAATTTTTGATATAAATCAATTTTAAATTATATTTTGATTTGAATATGCATATCAACTAATATAAACCCATAATTTTTTTAATATAATATAATGGACTTCCAATTTTTTTAATAGCATAAGCCAATTCTTTTTTTTTCTAACTTACTGCTATCCATGTTTCTAAACAATACTAATTTTTTTAACCGTTATCTATGCGGACAAACAAAAGTTTAAAGTATTTAAAGTACTTCTATTAAATACTTTAATAAGATAGATTATCAATTATGTCACATGGCCCTGTAACGACCGTGAACCGGTTAACTAAACCAATTGGTTTATTTTCATTGAATTTTGATTATTTTTAATCCTATCCAATATTCCCTAACCTAAACGTGTAAACCAATATATTTATTATACCTTATTGCTTCGTAAAAAGCCAGCCACCATTTTTAGATCCTAAAAGAGATGCCATTGTTATCCCATGCCTGATCATCACTCTCTACTTCCCTCTCGATCATTCCTTCACTTCTTACCTTCTTCTCATATTTTTATGTGTTGGATGTCGACGGAGAAGACATGGCGCAACCACCTTCATCAATCATGATCATCGCCGTTACCGTCTCACCACCACCGGCCACCGTTTTCAGCCGCTGTGAGTCATTCCTAGGGCCGGCCATTGGCCATGCCAAGTGAAACATTTGAACATAGCCTTCAAATTTTATGGAAAAAAAAAAAAAATTTAACTCCCAAATTTGTCAAAAAATAGTTTTTACATAGCTATAGCCACAGGCTCCCAAAATCTCACATTCCCCACTGGAGACGAGCGTTGATATCGGAGATCTTGCTTTGTTGTTATATTGTAATAAAGTCAAATGGTTATGGAGAACGTGAGGAAAGACGTGATCAAAGGAACCAACCATGGATTGTAGGTGTGACTTGTAAGACAAGTAATTCCTTTTAAAGCCTAGGGTTCCCGAGCATGTCCCGAACCATTTCTGATATTGGCTAAGGTGAGGGTCTATTCCCGACATTCTCTTACACGGCGTAGGATTTCGAATAAATATAGTTTAGTTCTAATATGATCCGTCTTCGTGAATTGAATCTGTATAATGTCTGTTTGAAGTCTGCTTGATAGTTATTTAGGTTATTTGCTTAAATCGGAAATAGGAAGTCAGATGATCCAACATTTCTTGTCTATATGATTTAATTTGATTTATATTTATAGTTGGACTAGGGATAAGATTGGATTTTTAGCCGGGTACAGTGAGGTGGGTTCTGTATGCCGGATTGTGTTGTGTGTGGGGTTGTGGCCAGCTTAGTCGACCTGTTGAGCCGTAACCCTGTCACTACAAGAAAACACAAGCTTAACGAGGAATATTTTTCCTCGTTAATTTACGTCGACTTTACGAGAAAATTACACGGAAAAATAAAATCAGCGTTATTTCCTCGTAAAGTAACCATGAAACAGTTTCGTCGTAAAGTCGATGTAAAGAGACGTGGCTTTTACGAGGAAATCGTATATCCTCGTACATTCCACGTAAACTTAGCGTGGTCTTTACGAGGTAATAATTTACCTCTACTTAGCGACGAAATTTTGAATCCACCAACTTTGTTTGTCACACGTTTTTTTTTTCGGCCACCTAACTAATTTTCGTCGTAAATTCGTAGAAAAATTACAACTACCAGATTCGAAAATTTTCTATAAATAAGGACGTTTGAACATCATTTTAACCACACCAACAAAAAAAAACGTGAAAGAAAAAAAAATGGCTGGCTCCAAGAATATTTTCGAGTTGCGGAAGTGAATGTATATGCATAGAGATGATAACGGAGAGTGACGAAAGAATACCTTGCGGAGCTGGAGACATTTATGCATCAAACAGATTCAACACCGCTCGCCCAAGAAAGTGGTAAGATGTTCTGTCCTTGTCGGAAATGCAACAATTCGAAATTGGCAAACCGTGAAAATGTTTGGAAGCATTTAATAAATAGAGGTTTCACGCCAAATTACTATATCTGGTTTCAACATGGAGAATGTTATAATTATGATCAGAATGATGCTAGTAGTAGTAATAGCAATTTTCAGAAAGAACCGGTTGATCATCATTTGCATAATGAACATAGTTACCATCAGGAGGAGATGATAGATTATGATAGGGTTCATGATATGGTAGCTGATGCATTCATAGCTCATGATGAAGACGAAGAACCTAATATAGATGCAAAAAAGTTTTACGAAATGTTAAACGCGGCAAATCAACCACTTTACAGTGGTTGTAGAGAAGGTCTCTCTAATTTGTCGTTGGCTGTTAGAATGATGAATATTAAAACTGATCACAATATATCTGAAAGTTGCATGAACGAATGGACAGACTTGTTTAAAGAGTATTTGCCAGAAGACAATGTGTCTGCTGATTCTTATTATGAGATCTACGAGGAGGTAAATTTTCTAAAATTTTAATTGAAGTGGATAAGATTTACAAGGAGGTAAATTTTCTAAAATTTTAATTTTTTATTATTCATTTAATTTAGCTTTAAATTTTTACCAACAATATTTATTTTTTGTTTTTTAGGTTTTTCCTTAAAAAAGGGACGAACGTTGGGGATTAGTTCCGTCAACGATATTCCGAGAGCGACATCGTCTTATGGTCAGCGATGGGATGATGAAATCACTAAGCTGCGTAACGAGTTGGCCTCGACAAAAGCTCGTACGGGTGGAGTCGAGGGCTTCTTGGACGTTATAGCGGCCACAAATCCAGAATGGGAGTCCATGTTGAGGAACATGCGACAACAACATCCCATTCCAGGCGAGTCATCCGACACACATAACGAGGCGGGTGTTGCGAGGAGGAGTGAGGAATTCTACCAGGCGATGAACGACCCTTAGTTCTTTTTTTNNTGTATTATATAAATTCAAAACTTATTTATATATAAAATATTTTCATATTGATTTATTTTTATTTTAAATTTTAATTCATTAATAAATTAAATATTTTTTATTATTTTTTAATTATATTTTTAAATTCAGTAAAATAAAAAAACGAAGTAAATTCGTAGCTAATTTACGACCTATTTACGTGGAAACTTTACGAGGAAATAACGAGAAAAAATAAACGAGTATTTTACGAGGAAACGTTTACGAGGAAATGACGAGGAAATATAAACGAGTATTTTACGAGAAAATACTTTCGTGGTAGTTACGTGTACTTTACGAGAAAACACTTTCGAGGTATTTACGTGTAGTTTACAAGGAACACGTTTCGAGGTATTTACGAAGAAATATAGCGACCTGCTTACGTGGAATATTTACGTGGTCTTTACGACGAAATGATGTACTTCGTCTTTACGACGAAATATTTTCCTCGCTAAGTTACGACGAATTGGCAAAGAAATATGTGCTACGACGAACGAGTAACGAGAAAACGTGTTTCCTCACTAATTCCTCGTAAAGCCTCTTTTACGACGAACTCACAAGGAAAACCGCCTCGTTAAACTTATGTTTTCTTGTAGTGTGTGAGGTCGATAAATCGTCCCAGCTTATGTTTATTCGGAGGGCTACGTTTGGGTTCATGGACTTCGGGTTTAACATTTCATACCTCATTGAGGAACTCCCATGTTGCTCATCCATTTTTTTTCCCATTGCAGATGAGCTTGCCGAGTAGTTGGATATCTGGACGGTTTGGTGTTTTGAGGATCATTATATTTTTATTTCGGTTTTCATTTGATTTATTTGACGTATTTTTATAAATCAATTTAATGATGTATTTATTTGTATTTATTTTATTAAATGTTTTGGTATTTTAATCAGTTTTGAATAACACGGTTTAATTCGATATTTTACCGGTAGTTACTCGCCGGTCATGAGAGAAGAGGAGACGGGTGTTACATGCCCATAAAAGAACTCTGATCCGAAAACAATAATTGAATTTTAACTATGTTTTCCTCTTTTCAGTTGTATTTGATTACGTAAACATCATATAATGATGCATCATATATGCATATTCTTACTTCATCTGTAAAACAACGATTAACTTCTACTACTTTAGATTCATAAGGAGTATGATTTTGTATTGACTTAAAAAAGATTAACTCCCCGCGGGGATAGTCTCTTATGCTAATCAGCCACATAGGATCAGTAATATAAGTTTTTTTTATGGAAAGCATGGTTACTCTCCACTCTTTCATCGAAATTGTTTTCAGTTTCTTCTATTTGGTTCAGTGGTTGTATTAAATTGTGTTTGTACCTTGTAAAATATTTTTGATATCAATATATTATGATTTTTTCGGAAAAGAAAAGCTGCATAGATAAGAAGATTTGACTATATGCAATAAGATAAGTATATATGGTCATCATCACACTTTTCTACGTAGAGTATGTATAAGATATTGATGAATAAAGCATATATTTATATAATTTAAGCCCAAACACTGTTTAATAACAGAGTTAACTGAATGTTAATCAAAACTGAAACGTGACCATGTATAAGTCTGTGAAGAAAATGAAGAAGATTCTAAACTTACAACTATTTCTTGTTGGCTTATGAGATAGTAGTATATATTATATAACGAACGGTGGAACGAGCTATTTTAAACTTCACGATCAAATCAAAAGTGTCTCTCTCGCTTGATCGAGCATCTAAAATTCAAGAAGTATGACTCAAACTGCGCATGTTGAGTTATATCATTATTTGTACACCCATATCAATCAGAAATGTGAAACCATATATAAAAAAAGGTAAAACCATATAATTATCAATTATACTATGTTTTTTTGCAACAATCAGCTTGTCCGCATGACATTTTGTACACAAGTCAGCTTCATTTTAATGATAATTCATATATTTATCAAAAAAAGAAAACTATACTATAGTTTCTAGAACCTTGTCCCCAGTGCTAGCCATGGGCTCAGCCATTCTACGACACACCGGACAAGTTACGTGGGTTTCAAGCCACCTACCAATACATTCCTCATCAAACATGTGCTTACAATTTGGTAAAACCGTAATCACAACATTCTTGGGGATTAACCCTAAGCAAACCGGACATTCTATCTCTTGATTGGTGCTCTCAGGATCATTACTGTCCGGTTTGTAAGAAAAGGTCGGAAAGGCAGCTATCACGGAAGCGCTAAGCCCTTGGCCCGGAGGTTCTCTTCTGCGGTGGTGGTGGTTGTCTTCTGTTTCCGGTAACACATCCACAAACCTACGGCGTTTGAGCAAACACATAAATAGAAAGATGAAGATAACGGAGATAGTCAAGAGAGACATTACGCCGGCGAACCAAAGGATGATTGAGTTTAACGAAGGGTCGTTGAAACCCATCTCTTTGATTTATACAAAAATGGTTCTCAAAGTTAAGTAATGATACAAATCAAATGACATATACATGTACCCTTATGTATAGATCATTGAGAATTGACATTTTCTTAGACCATGATTAACCCAGGGTTTTTAGAATATGATTCTTAGCGGAAGTTAAGAAACTGTTTCTTAACTTTTAACTAAAAAAGCTAAGAACCGGTTCTTAAAATCCTTATTTAAAAACCGGTTCTTAGCTTTTTTAGTTAAAAGTTAAAAAACAGTTTCTTAACTTCCGCTAAGAATCATATTCTAAGAACTCTTGGTTAATCATGCTCTTAGAATATATTTGGATAAAGCGTTGAAATACGATCACGACTAATGAACTTGATAACATTATCAGTTTAATAAAAGAACAGGGATCAATTGAATCGGTACACCACAAATAGGATTAGTTTAAGACTTTAACTTGCTGCTTGTGGGGATCAGTTTATACATAGAAGGTGTGGAGAAAAAGCTAAATGGATAAGGGTACGTACGAAGTCATAGTTGATGGGATTAACTATTTGTATGTCTGAAAAGACGTAAAGATTAAAGAAATCAATTATCGGTGAGAATTTGGAGAAATTACCTCTAGATTCACCATCCAATAGTGTTTGAGTATTTGATATTTGATATCTTTTAAAAAAAGAAATAGAATTGAATATCCAAATTACATTATATTTTTAAAATAAAATAATAAAAATACATAAAAATAGTCACAAAAAATAAATTAATTAATATTGTTAAGTCTTCGGTAAAATACTAAACTCTTTACCCTAAATTCTAAACCTTAAACCCTAAACGTTAAACCTTGAACTTTGGATAAACTCTAAACCGTTGGAAAATCTTAAACCCTAAATCATTCATTAAAAACTAAATTTTAATAACACTAAACCCTAAATCCTAATCACTAAACCCTAAACCTTTGGGTAAACTCTGAACCCTTGGATAAATCATAAAATCTAGGGTTTAATTTTAAATATTTTTGATTTAGAGTTTATGATTTATCCGAGGGTTCAGGGTTTATCCAAGGGTTTAGGGTTTAGTGATTAGAGTTTAGGGTTTAGTGTTATTAAGATTTAGTTTTTAATGTATGATTTAGGGTTTAAAATTTTCCAATAGTTTACGGTTTATCCAAGATTTAAGGTTTATAATTTAGGGTTTGGAGTTTAGGATTTAGGGTATAGGATTTAGTATTTTGTTAACGGTTTAACAATATTTATTTATTTATTTTTTGTAACTATTTTTATGTATTTTTATTGTTTTAATTAAAAATATAATCTTATTTGGAAATTCAATTATTTTAAATTTTTTGAAAGATATCAAATATCAAATACCCAAACACTATTGCTTGGTTAATCTAAAGGTCCAAGAATTTCTCATTATCGGTACCAATATATTAGAGGGACGGGCCCAATTTTAAAATTATTAGAGTTTAAATAAAATATTAATTCTAACATACAAATCTATAGGCATGAGACTTATTATTCAAGATCCGGATTCGATCCGAAATCCGCTCCGATCCGCTCTAAAAATAGAATATCTTGAGTGTCCGGATCCGAATCCGGATAGTAAAATCTTGGATCCGTCCAAACCGAATCCAAATCCGGATATCTTAATTTTTAAGTCTGGATATCCGGATCCGGATCCGTATATTTAAAACACTTTAAATTTTTAAATTTCATTAATATTCATATTTGATATATTAATATTTATACATGAATTAATCTTATAATATTATATTTTAGCTTTTACAATATTATAGACATATATAAATATATTTATAAATATTTAATTTATTTATTATATTAAAAATTTGTATTTAAAAAAAAATATTATTTTTAATTATTTTTACGGATCCGGATCCGGATATCTGCGGGTAATAGAATATCGGGACGGATATCCGAAATACGGATATCCGAAAACCACGAATCCGGATCCGGATCTGGGTACCCTGAATTTCCCGGATATATCTGGATCCCTCCCAACCCCACAAATCTATACTATGTGGACATTTCTTTTCTTTTTGGCTAATTTGTTATTTTATTAGTCTCATAGTCTAGAGTTTCCGCGTCATGACGGTTTTAAGAAATATTCTCATAATAAAAACTTCATAAAGTAAAAAGGTAGACTTGCAGTCGGCTCATATGAAATATGCCTACTGTAACTATCAGTAATATTTTTTAAATAATATGAAGCTTTAAAATGTAAAATTTAGAGTTTAAAACTGTTTTATTTTAATTATTAAAAGTTTCGTTTAAGTTATTTTGTAAAATTTTAGATATATATGACAAATATCGACTAAATTTAATGGAGTTGGGTATGCCATGTTATTTTCAGATCCTTAATACCCGAACCCCATATGGAACCGAAAAATTACGGGTATTTTATGGGTATTTAATTATAGACCCGAACTGACCCGGACCCGAGAAGAAACGACCCGAACCCGACCCGAAAATTTCTAAGTACCTATTGAGTCTAAATATTTAGGACCCGAAAAACCCGGACCCGAAAGGAACCGGCCCGAACCCGATCCGAAGACCCGAGCGCCCAGGCCTAACCATCACCATCATCTTATTTTGTTGTTTTTCTTCGTCTTCTTCTTCTTTTTCATTATCACCATGTGTATGATGTTCTTCTCTTTTCTGCCAACACGCATAAAATCATTATTATGAAGTTGTTTAGAGACATCGTTGCAGTTACTAGCTTTATCCATTTGGTCAAACCATACTTTGGATGCCTACGGTCAAGAATTCTCCATTTTGCTTTTCACACTCCAAATTTCCGCTCAATCACTGATTGCAAGCTTGAATGTCTCCGGTTAAACACTTCTCGAGTGTTCGTTGGTTGTCCTCCTCTGTTGAACTGATCTAGATGATACCGAACTCTACGATACAAACCAAGATACTCTGTTCTTGTGGGATATCCAACATCAACCAGATAATATTTTCCGTTTGGCGGATGTGAAAAAAAAAGGCTCATTCCTCGCCAATAAGTCAACACCTTTGTGTCATGTGCTTCACCTGGTATACCCACATAAGCATATATGAATTTCATATCAAAGTTTTATATGGCAAAAACATTCATGGCCGGCTCTTGTTTTCTATCCATGCATGCTTCTGCATTTCGCTTAGGAGGACGAACTGAGATATGAGTTTCATCCAATGCTCCAATACAATCTTGAAAAAATGGTCAGCATCAATCATCATTTCTCAAAGCAGGACACACTCTTGTAAACTCACCATCTTCTGGTATTAGTGCATCTGCAGAAAATTTCAGGAGAGCACTCAAAACCTCATCAAGTTTCCTTTCTACTGTATCCAACGAACGTTGATATCTTTCTGCAATAACCTGCATAGTCTTAGCTTGACCCATCACTTCAAGAAACATTGCAACCCTTTCTTCAATATAGACATTACTCGTCTCTTGTAACCCATGCCTCCTCGCTAACATCTTACACAAATCTTGAAATGTTCTCTGATTCATGCGAAGAATATCATAACGTTGTTGATCTGATCCGTGCATAAGCTATTGAACATGATGCCACCCTGCACCTTGATATGTTATTTGAAGCAGCCTCTCAGGCTTAAACACATCTAATGAATTAGATTCATATCATCTTCGTCATCATTATCATCCATCATCCACCTAACCATCTGCAAAATATTAAAAATCATATCTATAAGTTCTGAAAATAATCATATAAATGGTTGCATATACACTAAACAAAAGACAAATATCATAAACACAATTGACTCCATAATCATAAATAGTCAATGTGAAGAGCTAACAATATACACGCACAAACACATTCTAAGCCAATCATAGACATGTGTCAACACTGTCGTTAAAAAAAGCAAAATTGAAACATATGTCTTAACTCTTAAGCACATGCAAGAACAAACCCACATGCTAACCACGTTCTTTAAAACCAGATAGTAATGCCATTAATCTACTTGTTTCAATCAATTCATAACACAAAAAGAGTCATAACAAAACCATACTAAAATATTTAGAACATCTGAAAACACTACAATCCACTATAAATCTTAACTCCAAGCATATTCTCAAGATAGCTAATCTTCTCATCATCACTAAAAAAAATTATAAATGCATGTCTATTTTCTTCATCAGATTTTTGATTTTTAATTGCAGCAATGTGAAATGATGACCACTTTATCACCGCATGCAGCTCATTAAGTATATCCACTACATAATATGTACGGCATCTCTGATTACGCTCCAACAGCAGATGATCACGTTCCAGCACCTATAACATCTTTTCAGCTAGCTTATTTTTTTCTGCGAGAACTGTGTTGCGTACAACATAAGGCTCTTGATCAACTTATTTACGCTTTCTTTTTCCAGTCCTACTTGTTCCTGCTCTTGGTGCTGGAATATTAGTATCATATGAATCTGATTCATCTTCCTTCTCTACATCCATTCTAGAATCTAAACTAGCTTCTCCTTGCTGAGCACACCATCCTTCTGCTCCAGCCGCAGTAACAGCACCAAACTCTGATTCAAACATGTCCATGTTTGGAGGCAATTTTTTCTTATACTTTTTTACACCTTTCCATTCCTGTTTAAGAAAATAAAAAAATTATATACTTGAAACATACAAATATACTCATAGTAAACATACAACATTCTCACGTACTACATTCTCTAGACAGCATGACAATGACACTGTTGCTAGAAAGAGATCGACGAGAGAGGATGACACTTTTTTTCCGTCAAACAAAGAAACTGAAGATAGAGATGATGAGGCGTTAGTTTGTATAAGGTTTAGTTGCAATGTGTTGTGATTTTGTAAATATATTAAGGGTAGTTTTGTCTTTTTAAGTTGTTTTTTTGTCGCATGATTTTGGTCGCAACGCTAAAATTTTGACCGGTCAAAATTTTTAATCGCTAAATGCTAGCGTCTGATCGTTGTGATCAGTCGCTGAGTCCGTGACCGGTAAACAAACAACGCTTAGATGCTGACGCTAGCAACCTCCAAATGAACATGGCCATATATGGAAAGATACAACCAAAATAAATCTCCTATAATTTATAACGGGAAAATGGCATATTCCTCTATGAACTAATTATTTCCGGCTTTTTCACACACGGACTTTTAAACCATGCCAAAAATCACATAAACAACGGAAAAGTGGTTTACTCCCCTATGAACTAGTTTTTCCTGGCTTTTTCACACACAAACTTTTAAATCATGCAAAAAAGCACATGAACAACTCTATTTTTTTAATAACATACACAAACTATCTATTTTTAAACTAATTCACCTAAAACCATAAATGGTGTTATTTGAATGTTAACTAGGTTTGTGATAGGTGATAGCCGGTTTAATTTGGATTGATAAAAAAATTACTATGTAGTTTTATCCTTTTTTTTTGTCAACTATTTTTTTTTTCAGAAATAGTTTTACTCTTCATCAACAATTAGAGATAAAATTTATTATTCTGCAGAAGAATAAAATGTTTTACATGATGCATAAAGAAAGAAAAGCAGCAACTACTAGCTTACAATCTCCATGTATTGCCACAAGGAACTATAAAATCGGTGCATTATCCCCAACTAATGATGAATAGTAAAACGATTTCTGAAAAAAGAGCAATTGACAAAAAAGAAAAAAAAAATAAAAAGACATAGTATTTTTTTTATCAACCCAAATTAAACCGGCTTTCCACATGTCATAAGTTTAAATTATACTGTTACAGTTTTAGGGGAATTGATTTAAAATAAATAGTTTGTGTATGTAATTCTAAAAATAGAGTTGTTCATGTGCTTTTTGGCATGATTTAAAAGTTCGTGTGTGAAAAAGCCAGAAAAACTAGTTTATAGGGGAACAAGCCATTTTCGTGTTGTTCATGTGGTTTTTTGCATGGTTTAAAAGTTCGTATTTGAAAAAACCGAGACATAGGAGAATATGTCATTTCCCCAATTTATAACACCACAATAACATGTTTGTTTTTTTAATTATTCCTCTGATCACATTGTTTAGTTTTTACAAATTTGGGTTAAAGAATATCAAACATCTACAACTATGTCTAAACAGGATGGGTCAGGTTTTGTGGAAAAGCTCGTATCAACAACCCAACATAGTATACGTACAAGTGACCCAAACTCAAACTACAAATGCGTAGAAAACCCACACATTGTATACATTGTCTAATAATTTTTATTCACAAATAGAAAAATGTATCCATTAGAATTTTTATTTTTTTGCTAAGAATGCTTATATCATATTAATGATGTTTAGATTTTACAAAGTAGAATCTAAGAAATACTCTACCTCTGCAAAATCAAATAAAAACAAGGTAGAACAACTAAGGCAACATTACACATAAAGTTTAAGTGATCCAAAGAGACAAAAGGATACGAAATTGCTTCCTATTCCTTGTTGCCAAGATTGTATTCTTCACATCCCTATAAATCGTTTTCATGATCACAATTAGATACAAACCACATATGTGGTGGATGAGCTGCTCCTGAGTATCTACATAACTTTTACCATAATTATTGGGACATTTCATAATTATCTTTTAGAAAGATTCATTAATTAAATTTGTTTCCTGTCTGTAGAAGATATATCAAAATTTGGTAGGTGCAATCAATTGATTTTGGAAACTTCGGACCCCTCAGGGGAAGTCAAATGAGTCTGCTATAACCACTGCTTTTCTTGTCAATCATTTTGCTGGTAATCAGACCAACCACTTAGAAACAACATTTGATACCAAATATAAGATTATTATGCAAATTACATATACATAAAACAGCTTAACCAGTGACAAAATATAAGTACGAATGACGTGATTTAATCATTTGTATATTATGCAATTCTCATAACTAATCCATTGACTCCTAACCATATTAATTAGTTTTCAAAAGTCACGTTTGATGCCTAGTAATTTATACGCCATCACACCACTGCTTTCAACTTATAAACGTATACACTAGTCATCAAAGAACTTATGATATCTTTAGCAAAAATGAATACACACCGTGGTGATCACAAACTCTTCGTGACTATATATGGTTTTTGGCTTTTGGTAACTTTAAATAGACGGTACAAATTTTAGCAAAAAAAAAAAAAAAAAAAAACTTTAAATAGACGGTAAGACAACGTGATAGAAAAAGATCCCACCTGACAAATCTTGATTCCTAGTAGTAGTTGGTGTGACACTGTGACATTTTAATTAGATTAACCACTGATTATGATTTGTTTTTTTTTTTTTGGCTTACAAATAAAATAAAATGTGATTCCAGCCTCATAATAATATTCTCCTCCACAAGTCACGACGCCGTAATGATTTCCCCTTTTTTATAAGTACACCTTTACTTCTTCCTTGCTACAGGCCCCGAGAAAAATAAAACCATCTTTAATCATTAAATCACAAAATCTCTGTTCTGTTTTTTGCTTGTTCTATCTGTTTGGAGGTCACGGCTAAAACTAGTCTTCAATATCTTCACGAGCTTCTATAGGTATGTCAACGTTACCTACTTACCTTCTAGTATCTATCTTTAGCTCTCCTTAGTTGAAAAAGTTGAATGTTCGTTCTGGTTTCAATGGTTGTAGATTGGATCTGGAAACTAGTCAAGTTTGTGGATTTAAATTAGAGAATTCTTCAGTTTTTGTAGCTTTTCTTACTCATTTATAGTGTTGGGTTTAGTAAAGTTCGAACCTTTTTTCACGATTTTATTTCCTCTAATAGCATTTGGATTGTTTTCACCTTTTTCTCCAGCTGAATCTAATTTTTTTTGTTGGGTACTTGATTAGTTGATTTTGGGCTGTATATGAGTAGTGACTACAAGAACCCAGTCCAGTATTTGCAGTAAAGATTCAATTTTTGTGTATGCACACAAGAGTTTTCTCTTGAGTAGTAGATTCTTAGAGAGGCAGATGAAAGATGCAATTTTTGTATAGTGTTTGTTCTCTGTAGTTGTACATATATCTAGTTACGAGAATACATGTAGTTATCTTTATGAGGTCCTTCATTATTCAGCCGTTTTTAAGCAGAATCTTATACTCAGCATTTTGTATACATACAAGGTGTTTTGGTGACAAGAGTTTGAGATGGGTTCTGGGAACTTTTTCAAGGCAATAATTGGTTCAAAGAAAGGGAAACAAACAAAGGTATGTTTCACATTTGGTGTGATTATCAATACAGATGAAGTTCTGTTTTATAATAATGTTTCAACTTGGCCTTCCTTTGTGACAGGGACTTTCTACTGCTGTGAAATCAAAAGCTTCCAAGAAGAAGGGTACTCATGCTTCATCACTAGTTGTCCGTAGCGAGGATTGGGCAGCAACTAGAATCCAGTCTGCGTTTAGAGCCTATAAGGTGCATTGAGTTGTGGCTTTGTTTTTTTTTTCTTATAGTAAATCAACTGCTTAGTTATGTTATCTTTCTCACAGGCTAGAAAAATGTTAAGGCGTCTAAAAGGGATTGCAAGAGCAAAGGAGTTAACTGAAAAGCATCCAGTGAAGAAGCAAGCGGCGGTTACACTGAAGTATCTTCACTCATGGAGTAAGATACAGTCTCAGATAAAGGCTCGCCGAGTTGGCATGGTCATGGAAAGCCGACTGATGCATAAAAGATTAGAGAATCAGCAGAAGCTTGAGGCTAAGCTTCACGATATTGAGGTAATAATAAGACTCTCTGTCATTGTTCCTCAGACGCAAAAATAATCACAGCATTGAGCTCTCTCTTGAGAAGTCTAAAGCTCAGGCTGAGTTTGATACAAATGCAGGTTGAATGGAATGGTGGGGCAGAGACAAAAGACGAGATCTTGGGGAGGATACATCAAAGGGAAGAAGCAACGATCAAGCGGGAAAGAGCCCTGGCTTATGCCTTCGCTCATCAGGTAAATATATATAAAAAGAAACTTTTATTTCCCTTGTTTGCTGCTTTCTATATGAAGAAATAAAAGTTTTAATTATGTTCTCTGAACAGTGGAAAGCAGAGGGTAAGACTCAGTGGCTAGGGGGTTATGAGCTGGGGAATACTAATTGGGGTTGGAGCTGGAAAGAGCGTTGGATTGCTGTTCGTCCTTGGGAAGTTAGACATTCTTTGACTCCTAAGAAACCAAGGAGTTTAAAGACAGTTTGTTGCAAGAGTGAAACTAAGTCAAACTCACCGGCAAAGAGAGTATCATCAGTCTCAGCCAAAGCTCCGGCTTCTGGAGCCGCCGTGAAACCACGGAGATTGTCATTTCCAGGCGCCTGAAATTAAGTTAAAAGTCTGTATGCATGTAAGAGTATATGAATATACAAAACGTACAAGATTGCAAGATTTGAAGTTGGTATATTTATTTTGGTATGTCTTCTGTTCTGTCTGCTGTTCCACGGAGATTGTCATTGTCAGTGTTATGTGATGTGATGTGATGTAAATACATGTAATTTGATATGTAGGCGATGACGGTGATTCTTGGTGTATTTTTATTAATACATGCAATAGTTTGTCTCCATAGTAAACCCAAGCAGTGAAACCAGGAAAAAATATTTAAAGGGATAATATCATGTATTATCCAAACTCAACCCACAGCTGAATGAATATCTGAAAATTCGAAAACAGCATCTGAATATATATACATAAAAACGAAACCAATTTTCGAAATAAATATTCAAAACTTAGATAAAATCTTCAATATGATTTATGTATTATCTGAATTTTAGGTTCGAACGAATTCTACATAAAAATTCTATTAGAATGTGAAGTGTTATTAACCGAATCTACGGTTTAGTTTACAATCATCTATGAAATAACATTCAGACCGGACCGGACCGGACAAACTTGAGAGAATGGATCAGACCGTAGCTATCCATCCACATAAGCTCTTCTCGACAAGTGTGATTCTCCGCAAATTCATGGAGTCCGCAGCCGCGAAAATCTTCTCAACTGCATCATCCAGACTCCTCGCCTTGGCGCAGCAGCTTCGTCTATACAAGGCAGAAGAGAGCACCTGGAAACTGATCTCCCGCGTTGGGTTTCAAGAATCTACGTCTCCGGCGAAGAAAGCGGCTGTCTTGATCTGTCTCTTCGAAGGAGACGACGGCGATTTGCGTGTCATCCTCACTAAGAGGTCTTCCGGATTGTCTACTCACTCAGGTTTGTTACTTTGGCTTTTTTTTTTTTAAATTTGGCCACTTTTGGTTTAAAGGTCTCGTCTTTGGATGTGATACTGATAGTATGGGTGATGGGTTGAATTTTTTATGTAGGAGAAGTTTCTTTGCCGGGTGGTAAAGCAGAGGAGGGTGATAAGGATGATGATGGTGTTACTGCCACCAGAGAGGCAGAGGAAGAGATTGGATTGCACCCTTCGCTTGTTGATGTTGTTGCTTTCCTCGAACCTTTTCTCTCTCAGGTATGGTCTGATATAGCTATGTTTTGTGAGCACACAGAGTTATAGTTGATGGTTAGGCGGATTTGCATTTTGAAGTGTAGTAGGAGGAGACCATTGGTTCCATTGTTGGTTTAGGCTCTATGTCTGGTTTAGCTTTTTTGAAGCGAGAGAAACATTTTTCTTTCAAATAATCTTTGCTTCATTTTCCAATGCAGCATTTTCTTAGAGTGACTCCTGTAGTGGGAATATTATGGGATAGAAAAGCATTCAATCCAACGCCAAATCCTGCTGAAGTGGAAGCTGTGTTTGATGCACCACTTGAAATGTTTCTGAAGGTTAGTCTCGTTTCTTTTTTCATCAAGCATGCTTTATATATAGTTGCTAGTCTTTCTGTACTCGAAGCATCCGTGGTTTGAAAAGTATCTTACGCAGGATGAGAACCGGAGATCCGAGGAGATTGAGTGGAACGGGAAAAGGCATTTGCTTCACTTCTTTGATTACAGTACAGGAGATAAGGATTACGTTATATGGGGTTTAACTGCTAGAATCTTGATAAGAGTTGCATCTCTGGTATATCAACGACCACCTGCTTTCGTTGAACGGATACCTGACTTTAAGTACCCCAGAATGGTAGGCAAACATATTTTTACTCAGTCGTTCATTTCTATTATCATTATAACAAAAAGACAATAAGCTTATAAATGATGTTCTTTACCAGTGAATGCAGAATAAGCTTACTAGTTTATATGGATAGCTGAAGGTGATGAGTTCTTGCTTGGGACATACTGTGGCAAATTTCCATGAATCTTTTGGTGAGGATTAAGATCGTTGGAGATGTCTCTGTTTAGTCCTTTCCCAGGTCAGCATTGTATGACATATAATTGTAATGTTTCCTTCTGTCTGCACTTTGTTTCCAAGCCAGTCCTGCTGTATGTTCAATTGTGAGCAATGATGAATATCCATGTGATATTTGTACAAACATTGGTTTGCTGAGGCTTGTGAAAAAAAATAAACAATTTCCTTCATTATACTGTTGATTTTCTAACGTAGGAACTTGTCTTGCATGTTGTATCATCGTCAAGTTCATTTGAGTGTTATCTTACTTCAGTAAATCTGGTTGATAGCACTGTTGGTTTTTTCCCCTGGCTTAGACAATATTCTTACTTAATAGTTTGTAAATTATATTCCTGGTTTCTGCTTGCCATTGGGTTTCATCATCATGCTCTTCTTCTTTTCCCAACTAAAACTACGTTTTAAGAATCGATCTATGGCTAGAGAAAATTATTTAAAATGCTAAAAAAAACACTTATTAAGTCAGTGTGGGGTCTTAGTCACTTAGTTTACTTTTAGTGGTGAAATATATTAGTTAACAAGATCTGATTTGCTGGATCCGTCTCACAACTGATAGTCACTGTTTCATTTTCATTGTAAAGTGATATATATTAGTCAACTTGTGGAAGCTCTTGTGAAATCATTACATTAGTTTCAATTCGTTTTTACCTTGCTTCTATTTCACATGATATGTGTGCCATACATTTTATGGGACTTTCTGATGTAAGGAAACTACCCACTATGACATAAGGAATAATTATACACCATACCTGATGTCTAGTTCTTGTACTTCATACATAAGAGAATGTTTTTGTCTGGTCCTGTTATCTTTTGCACCGTATAGCTGAACTTTAGTTAAAAGCAACTGTTCTGAATTTTTTATTAATGTAGCGCTTGCTTGTTTCCTTCCCTGCAGCACACTGCCTGCGTTATCAAGTTGGAAAATTATCAAGTCAAATCTAAATCATTTGACCTGAAGGCAAAGGTATGTTGAGGTGATGTTTGTAATTTACAGCCGTACAAAAATTAGGGGAATGATAAGTCAATTGCTATCGTAAACGTGATCTTTGAAAAATCTGGTACCAAAAGACAGCAAAGTCTCTTATTATAATTAGCTCGAACTCAGAACATGCACTGCCTAAAAAGTCAATGGGGCATTCCGAGAATCGAACTCGGGACCTCTCGCACCCAAAGCGAGAATCATACCACTAGACCAAATGCCCGATTGTTTATGAAGGCAATTGAAATATTTATGTTGTGTTTGAAGTTTTATTAACTTTGTCAACATAGGCTTTATCCTTGGTTTTGTTTCCTGCAGCTCGTTCTTGGAGAATGTGGGATCATACAGCTTTGCAGTCGTGAGTTGTGCCTGATATGATGTGGTTCGATATCTCAGTCATATGCCCTGAAAGCAAAGGTATGTTGCCGTGATTAATTGTAATACATACTGATGCTGAATGTCTACGGATTTGCCAACTGTTGAGTTGAATATAAAAGAAAAGGCACTCTGATGCAAACAATTTGGTCAGTAGGATTTGTTTCTGAAGACTTTATGGGTAAAATCTGTTGAGTTTTCGTAGCTCATAATAAGGATCTCTTAAATCACAAAATTTCATACTTTTTGGAGGGTTTTAGAACAAAATAATTCTAAAAAAGACCCTCCAAAAAAGTATGTATCCTAGGACTTTTCTGATATCTGGTTAGTTATCTTAATCATATGACCTGAAAGCGAAGGTATATTTCATTGATCGTTGTAATTTATTTATGATGAAATTCTAGGAACTGGTAAACTGTTGAATTGAATATGATTTTTAAAAATTTGGCACCATACCAAACATGCACGGTTTAAAAAGTCAACAGGGGCATTCCGAGAATCGAACTCGGGACCTCTCGCACCCAAAGCGAGAATCATACCACTAGACCAAATGCCCGATTGTTTATGAATGCATTTGAAATACTTGTCTTTGAAATCTTAGTAATCCTTGATTTTGTTTCCTGCAGCTCTTTCTTGGAAAATATGGGAGCATACCGCTTTGCAGTCGTGAGTGCCTGATATTATATGATTAGTTATCTCATTCACATATCCTGAATGCAAAGGTATGTTTCTGTGATTGTTTGTAATATATACTGATGGTGAATGTCTAGGGAGTGGCCAACTGCTGAGTTTAATCTTAAAAAAATCTGGCACTAGAAGATAGGATTGTCAGTAACAAAACTTAATTATCATACTAAACATAAACTGTTCAAAAAGTCAAGGGGGGCATTCCGAGAATCGAACTCGGGGCCTCTCGCACCCAAAGCGAGAATCATACCACTAGACAAAATGCCCTGTTACTACTTTAACTCAATTAAGATGACTATATGCATGCTGCTAATTTGATCATATCTTGGAAATGCCATTTTGATCTTTCAATTTGATTTATGGGAAAATTTGTTTTTGTAGATGGTTGAATAGAATCATTTCTGGTTGTTTATTAGTATCTAAGCAAACGCATCTAATAGCAAAGGTACAATTTGGATCTTGTTTTCTTCATTTGATTAGTAAGAAAAAAATCAATCATTAGAATCTCTTAAGTGCATAGATGTGGTATCATGCAACCTGATCTAATGACTGAAATTTGATTTCCCGCTGTTGAGGTTATAGCCTTTGCATTTGGATCAGAAACATTCAGATTTTTAGGATCATAATTGCAGACATTAAATGTATACTGTCCAAGAATCAAAGAGAGCTGTGATCTCTGTTGACCTTTTCTTTTTGGCAGATGATAAGTCAATTGCTATCTTAAACGTGATCTTTGAAAACATGGTACCAAAGGACAAGAAAAGTCTCTTATATTAATTAGCTGGAATTCATAACATACACTGCCTAAAAAGTCAATGGGGGCATTCCGAGAATCGAACTCGGGACCTCTCGCACCCAAAGCGAGAATCATACCACTAGACCAAATGCCCAATTGTTTATGAAGACCTTTTAAATACCTGTGTGTTGTGTTTAAAGTTTGTTCAACACTTAATTATCATACTAAACATAATTTGTTCAAAAAGTCTCGCACCCAAAGCGAGAATCATACCACTAGACCAAATGCCCAATTGTTTATGAAGACCTTTTAAATACCTGTGTGTTGTGTTTAAAGTTTGTTCAACACTTAAATATCATACTAAACATAATTTGTTCAAAAAGTCTCGCACCCAAAGCGAGAATCATACCACTAGGCCAAATGCCCAATTGTTTATGAAGACCTTTTAACTACTTGTGTGTTGTGTTTAAAGTTTGTTCAACACTTAATTATCATACTAAACATAATTTGTTCAAAAAGTCTCGCACCCAAAGCGAGAATCATACCACTAGACCAAATGCCCAATTGTTTATGAAGACCTTTTAAATACCTGTGTGTTGTGTTTAAAGTTTGTTCAACACTTAATTATCATACTAAACATAATTTGTTCAAAAAGTCTCGCACCCAAAGCGAGAATCATACCACTAGACCAAATGCCCAATTGTTTATGAAGACCTTTTAAATACCTGTGTGTTGTGTTTAAAGTTTGTTCAACACTTAATTGTCATACTAAACATAATTTGTTCAAAAAGTCTCGCACCCAAAGCGAGAATCATACCACTAGACCAAATGCCCAATTGTTTATGAAGACCTTTTAAATACCTGTGTGTTGTGTTTAAAGTTTGTTCAACACTTAATTGTCATACTAAACATAATTTGTTCAAAAAGTCAACGGGGGCATTCCGAGAATCGAACTCGGGACCTCTCGCACCCAAAGCGAGAATCATACCACTAGACCAAATGCCCAATTGTTTATGAAGACCTTTTAAATACCTGTGTGTTGTGTTTAAAGTTTGTTCAACACTTAATTGTCATACTAAACATAATTTGTTCAAAAAGTCAACGGGGGCATTCCGAGAATCGAACTCGGGACCTCTCGCACCCAAAGCGAGAATCATACCACTAGACCAAATGCCCAATTGTTTATGAAGACCTTTTAAATACCTGTGTGTTGTGTTTAAAGTTTGTTCAACACTTAATTGTCATACTAAACATAATTTGTTCAAAAAGTCAACGGGGGCATTCCGAGAATCGAACTCGGGACCTCTCGCACCCAAAGCGAGAATCATACCACTAGACCAAATGCCCAATTGTTTAAGAAGACCTTTTAACTAGTTTGTTGTGTTTAAAGTTTGTTCAACACTTAATTGTCATACTAAACATAATCTGTTGAAAAAGTCAACGGGGGCATTCCGAGAATCGAACTCGGGACCTCTCGCACCCAAAGCGAGAATCATACCACTAGACCAAATGCCCAATTGTTTAAGAAGACCTTTTAACTAGTTTGTTGTGTTTAAAGTTTGTTCAACACTTAATTGTCATACTAAACATAATCTGTTGAAAAAGTCAACGGGGGCATTCCGAGAATCGAACTCGGGACCTCTCGCACCCAAAGCGAGAATCATACCAGTAGACCAAATGCCCTGTTGCTACTTTAACTCAATTAAGATGCCTATAGGCATGCTGTTAATTTGATCATATCTTGGAAATGCCATTTTGATCTTTCAATTTGATTTATGTGAAAAGTTGTTTTTTTAGATGGTTGAATAGAATCATTGCTGGTTGTTTATTAGTATCTAAGCAAACGCATCTAATAGCAAAGGTACAATTTGGATCTTGTCTTCTTCATTTGATTAGTAAGAAAAAAATCAATCATTAGAATCTCTTAAATGCATAGATGTGGTATCATGCAACCTGATCTAACGACTGAAATTTGATTTCCCGCTGTCGAGGTTATAGCCTTTGCATTTGGATCAGAAACATTCGGATTTTCAGGATCATAATTGCCGACGTTAAATGTATACTGTCCAAGAATCATAGTTCTTACTTTGAGATTAAAACACAACAATCAAAGTTCTCTTACTATTCTTCAATATTGAAAAGTTTCTTTATGGGGAATTCTGTAAAATGAACTCGTCGACTCGACCCTTTGTTCAAAGAGAGCTGTGATCTCTGTTCACCTTTTCTTTTTGGTGCAGTGCAGCTAATTCTTGGAAGTCCTTCAGCAT
>NC_027751.1:9375768-9377927 GCF_000695525.1 Brassica oleracea var. oleracea
ACATTGTGTTACTGAGACGGTGTGATGTTGTGGGTCCCTTGAATTCCCTGAGATTTAAAAAAAAATAAAAATAGAAAGAAAATTGGGGAATTCTGAATATTGAACTCGGGACCCTAGCACCCTAAGCGAGAATCATACCAGTACACCAAATACCCAAGCCTGACGTATTTGTGTTCTATGCTGAACCTAACTAGTTCTCTGTCCTCTTAGCTGTCAAGATCTTTGATGAGGTAAGGAAGCTGCCTCGTGTATCTCTGTCCACTTTGTTGCTTTTCAGCATTTATGGTATTTAGAAGAAGAAACAGCATAGTAGGGTGACAAATCCTTTTTGTGTCAATTGATTGTTTGTGTTAATTAATCGTGTTCGTGTCCGTATCTATTTTACTACAATCATTGATGGTCGATATTCTGTTAAGATTGTATACTTACTATGTGTTACGACTTACCAGCGTTCGACATACATGTCTGGATTTTAGTGATATATTTGAGACGGCACAAAAAGAAAGCAAGGATCCCGGCCTAGGAGCACCATTAACCATGTATCTTAGGAGGGTTCTTAACCATAATTAGAATTAAAAGAAAAAAAAAATGAGAATTAAAAGAAGAACCGTCGCTTAATTTGGAGCCAGAAGAACGTGCCTTAGTAGACACGTGTAAGCATGTGAGTCACCACTCCAAGCCTCTCTCTATACTTCACTTCTCTGTTTTCTCTGTCTGCCTCCATCTGTGCAACCTTCTTCATCACCTCTTCGTATAAGGTATAACAAAATCGTCAACCTTTATTGTAAAAATCAATCCTTTTTATTACTAATGTCTTGAATCTTTGATATGTCTCGTGTTGAAACAGTGAAGGCGATGACAAATATGCGAATGTGAAATGGGAAGAGCTCGGATTCTCTCTGATTCCGACAGATTGCATGTATGTGGCGAAGTGCAGACAAGGAGAGAGTTTCACAGAAGGGAAGATTGTTCCTTATGGTGACATTTCAATCAGCCCTTGTTCTCCTATTCTCAACTATGGCCAGGTTCTCTTCTCTCTTATAACTTGTTCTGATCGTAAAATCAAAAACGTTTATTTGCTTTGCATGCCAAATCTCACTGTTTTGTAGATTCATATATTTTGTAAAAGTTGTTTGATATTTTATAGTGTATAAGGGAGCAAAAGCTTAGAACTTTAGTGTTTATACATGCATATATAAGAGTTTGAGAGAAACCTTGGATTTGTAGGGACTATTTGAAGGTCTGAAAGCTTACAGGACAGAAGACGACCGGATTTTGATTTTCCGACCTCACGAAAACGCTCTCCGCATGCAAGATGGTGCAGAAAGGCTTTGTATGGCATCACCTTCTGTGGAATTTTTCGTCGAAGCAGTTAAGCAAACTGTGATTGCCAACAAGAAATGGGTATATGGACTATGTTACATAAGATTCTTGATTATAATTTACAATTTTCTCTAATCTCTAGAAGTTCTTAAAGTGTATTATGGTTTTAAAGGTTCCTCCTCCGGGTAAAGGAGCTTTGTATATAAGACCTCTGCTAATAGGGAGTGGCGCTAACCTCGGAGTAGCTCCAGCACCTGAGTACCCGTTCCTCATTTACGCATCTCCCGTAGGAGATTACCACAAGGTGAGTTTCTGTGTTGCTGCTGCTGGTTTCACTACAAGAAAACATATTTTTTACTAGGCCAGTATTCGTTGTAAATTCGTCGTAAACGGGGTGTTACGACGAATTAACGTCGAAAGACGTTTCGTTGTTAAACGTCCGTCGTAACGGAGGTTTCGTCATAAACGACTCGTTACGTTTACGACAAAATATATTCCTCGTAAAGCGCAGGGAAAGAATTCGTCGTAAACGACAAGTAAGATTTCGTGGTAAAGCCTACGTAATGATTTCGATGTAAAGCACACGTAAATACTTTCGTTGTAAATCACTCGTAAACATTTCGATGTAAAACCGTCGTAAATATTTCGATGTTAATCACTCGTAAACATTCGATGTAAACTCCATGTAATGTTTACGAGGAGTTTACATCGTTTCTTATTATATTATTATTAATTAATATATAATAGATTTTAATTTATATTTAATATTCAGAATTTAAAATAATTTAAATTTTAAAACGAAATATGAAATTGAAAAACATATTTTAAAAAGTCAT
>NC_027751.1:9378376-9379928 GCF_000695525.1 Brassica oleracea var. oleracea
GAAGAGGGGTGCTCCCAATAGGCGATGAGGCCATCCCACACATCCGTCGTGAGCTCAGTGGGCTTTCCCTCATACCCGTAGATCTCCCACTTGTCCTTCCAATCGGAGACTGTGTTGCAGAGGCAGATACTTGCCTTTGCAACGAATTCCGCCTTCACCCTCTCGGTGATTCCCAAAGACCAATGCCACTTTTGCTGAAACAGAAAATTTTTGAAAAAATTACAATAAATAATAAATATTAAATATATATATATATATATATTTAAAAGTGAAAATTTAATTAAATTTAAAAATCTTACCGCAAAACATTTAAACCATGTGATCTTAACGTGATTTGGTGTCCTGCTACAGTTCAGATATGCTCCGTCGTAGTAACCCTTAATCGTCGCCGAAATGCTCCGGCTAACACAATTGTTAGCCCAAACCTGAAAAAAAACAATTTAACCGTTAGAAAATAAAAATAATTTAAATTTTAATGTAATAAAAATTAATAACTTACCAATAAGTTCCTCGGGGTCTATCGGGGTTTAGAACATCCAAACCCACCCGTCCAGGCTGGGCAAGCAAATCCTCCACCGTATATCTCGCGAATGGAGCATATGAAGGCACACGCAAATCCGGATGAATCGCACCTTCTGGGACAGGCTGAGGTGCAGCCGCTGGAGGAGGAGTTGGAGGCATCTGCGGTGGAAGAGGAGGACTCGAAAAAACTCTCTGAGAAGTCTGAGTGCCTGGAACTGCATCGGAAGACAATAGACTAGAAGAAGATGTACCGGAACCATCGCCAAACAACTGGGCATAAGTAGGTGCTGAGGGAGCCATCTAAAACAAATTTAAATAAATTTAATCAATTATGACGACATAATTAAAAAATTATTCTGTTACCTAACTAATCACCAAAACTATAGTATTCCGTTATCTAACTAATCACATAAACTAATTACCTAACTAATCACCTAATTTAATTACCTAACTAATTAATCACCTAAACTAACTTTAAAAAAAAGGAGGAAAGAGAGTGTACCTTAGAGGGAGAGGAGAGGAGTTTGGGAGGAATGAACGAGGCAGCCTCGTCTCGGCGTCTCAATATATAGAAAATGTTTCGTCGTAAACGCGACGTAATATTACGACGAATTTACCAGGCCCGCATTTTTCCATTTACGACGAAGTTACCAAGCCCGCGTTTTTCGGTTTACGACGAAATTACGTCGAAACGTCCGTTTACGATGAAGTTACCAGGCCCGCGTTTTTCCATTTACGACGAAGTTACCAGACCCGCGTTTTTCAATTTACGACGAAATTACGTGGAATAGATAACCATTTACGACGATTTTACAACGCTTTACCCTAAACACCGAGAATGAAATCCCTAAACCCCAAAGTCACATATCATCTAACATCATATCTTCTTCTCTATTACTTCTTGCTCTTTCTCCAACTTAAACTCTAAAACCCTAAAACTCCAAATAATTTTTTAAAAACTAAAGAAATAATTTTATCTTTCAATAAAACAACATTTGTTACACATACATTAAGATGGTAAAAAACAATA
>NC_027751.1:9380313-9380910 GCF_000695525.1 Brassica oleracea var. oleracea
AGAACAGTTTGAGCAAAGTAGTATGATGTGAAGTTAGATGTTTCAGCTGTCAAACTCCCCGCAACTATTGAACCTTCCACCTTTGCAAGATTTCTTGCTTTCCCCTTCAAATGTTTCATATGTCGCTCATACGGATACATCCATCCGTTGTGAACAGGTCCACGAAGCAATGCTTCATACGGTAGGTGGACAACTAGATGCTCCATGACGTCAAAAAATGAAGGAGGAAATATCTTCTCCAGGTTGCACAATATGATCGGAATGTTATGATGAAGTTGTTCGATGACTTCTTCCTTGAACGTACGTGTGCTAAGATCTCTGAAAAATGCGCCGATGGCTGTATATTGCAAAAGTAATCAAATTAATAACATTTCATATGTTATGTATATATATTATAAAATTATAATTACCTGGAAGTGCTTCATGGACATTTGCTGAAAGGAGCTCGGCAAAAGCAAATGGAAGTAGTCGTTGCATAAACACATGACAATCATGACTCTTCATTCCGGAGAACTTTTGACCTCGTTCAACACATCTTGACAGATTTGAAACATAACCATCAGGAAACTTAACTTCTGATGCAACCCAGTCAAACAA
>NC_027751.1:9382803-9384893 GCF_000695525.1 Brassica oleracea var. oleracea
ACGTATTTCTCATTCCACGTACTTTCGTCATAAACTTACATGGATTTTATGACGAACATATTTCGTCGTAAATTTACATGGCGTTTACGACGAAAGTTGGACTCCTCGTAACTGCGTTGTAAACACCATGTAAATTTACGACGAAATATTTTCGTCATAAATCTTCGTTGTTATGGGCACGTTTTCTTGTAGTGTTTGAACTATTTTGTGTTCCTGCCAAAAGACTCCTTAGAACTGAAATGGTTGAGTCTTGTAGGGAAGCACAGGTCTGAACCTAAAAGTTGATCATAAGCATCACAGAGCTCATTCTGGTGGGACGGGTGGTGTCCAGAGTTGCACAAACTATTCTCATGTAAGTTAAAAGAGACACCAAAGATAATACTATTATACATCACAGTGATGTATTGGTCCATAACCACCTTCTCAACAACGGGTTATGGTGATATACATGGTAATAATGCAAGTGAGAGGGCCTTCATTCTCTTCTACATGATCTTCAATCTTGGACTGTTAGCTTATATTATTGGTAATATGACCAAATTGGTGGTTCATGTGGCCAGTCGCACCGGAAACTTTGTAAGTTCTGTTTATGGTTTGATTTTGTTGAACATGTATGGCTTAAATTTAGACGTGATGAAGAAAACAACTGAGCTTGGATGCTTTTTTCAAATTATTATCGTTTATTTTACTAATCTTTGTTTTTATGTTTTTATTTAAAAATCTATATTTAAAATGTTATCTTTTAATACTCCCTCTGTTTCAAAATACATGCAGTTTTAGGATTGTGCACAACTATTAAGAATCATAAATTAAAAGTTATTCAACCAATCACAAAACAAACTACAAAATATCATATTGGTTACACAGTTTTTGGTAAAGTTAAAAAGTATATTGGTATATGAATACATCATCTATTTTGAAACATCAAAACTCCTTAAAATATCATCTATTTTGAAACGGAGGGAGAATGTTTTATTTAATCAAAAAAATTTAAGTTTAGTAAAAAATGTTTAATAATTTTTTTTTAAGAACTCTTAATTAAGATACTTACATTGAAGCACATAAATGTTCGGTTTTTTTAATGTTGTCTCTTAACTCACTTTTACAACTTAAAAGTATTAAAAAAAAATAAGAGACCATAAATGGGTGGATAATCATGCTCCCCACTATTGTGTATCTGGTCCCAAACTAGTATTAGAAAATGTATATACTTCAAACATTATAGGGTTTCTTTACTAGTTTAGTTAATTTAATAGTATAGACTTTTGATAATAAATATGCCATTTGACAATTCTCTTACAAATAGACTTGAGAGAATGTTGTTAGACATTCATATTTTCTTTGGTGTACTCTCATTCCTTTAAGAAGAATGTTTCTCGAATACTTATCTTTCGTACTTAGAAAATTGATTTGAAATTAATTCATCACACAAGAATGGTTGTTCTAACGTTCATTATACACGTGTGAGGTAAGTGTTCACTGATTCTTAGGCTTTTGAAATACGTTTAACATATTCCCAATGGGATTAGTTGACAAATCTGCCTTTTCTCGATCGTTTGTCTAATTTTTAAGAGTATATGCATGGTTTTCAATGATTTGTTTATTACATATAAACAGTTTGTAGCCAAAATCAACGAGACAAAGATATAAAACATTCTTCTCCTTCTCATCTTATTTTATATTAGTAGTCTTAAGTTTGTTTATATTGATGATTTAGATATAAAATATATCATCAGAACTCTTGTCGATTCAGATGGTTACCACATGCAATATGCAATATAATGTATTTGCGATGGAAGATTTTTTTTTGAAAAAAAAAAGATCTCTAATAAAGTGAATATTTGAAGAGTAAAACTTTTCACGGCAATATAATTATCTCCAGACAAAAGGTTTATAAGACTTAACATGGATACAAATACATCAAGTTAGCCTTTTTTGCATGGTTGAAAGACATGATGTCAAGAAAGATAAATCTTGAACTATTTAGATGGAGAAGAAAAATAGTTCACTACAAGAAAACAGCGACATACTGAGGGAAAAAATCGTCGGTATGTCGTCGGAATAACGTTATTCCGACGACATACCGACGA
>NC_027751.1:9387483-9396563 GCF_000695525.1 Brassica oleracea var. oleracea
TCCTCGGAATTCATCGGTTTTTTCCGAGGAACACATTTTTCCTCGGTATTTCATAAGAATATTCCGACGGATTGATATTTCCTCGGAATTCCGTCGGTATATTCCGAGGAAATTCCGAGGAAACCAAATTTTGGGTTTCCTCGGAATATCCTTGGAAATTCCTCGGGAAATTCCGAAGATTTCATTTTCCGTCGGAATGTCCGTCAGAATACCGCTGTTTTCTTGTAGTGGTTATTGTGATCATGAAGTACCATATTTTAGCGCAAGTGGTTGGTGATTCTAAAATCTACTTGTTTGTTTTTGAGTTTGAAGTACGTTTGCAAAATGAAATTGAAAGCTAGAGCGAGATACAGTATAAATAACGGATATGATTGTGTCATCCAATCCTATGTGTTCAAAGACTCGAGAACAACTGGATTTTTACTTTTCTTAGTCGTCCATCAAATTATTCTTTATTGCAACCGTGCCACACACTGTTTAGAATCTAGATTACTCGATAGTGTGGATTAGTTATAAGGTTAACCGTATACAATCAGAGCTGGCCTACGACACAATTTTATAAGGTAAAAACTTTAGAACACAAAGAAATCGAAATAAATAATTTTAATTCTTAAACTTTTGCTGTAATTTTTTTTTTGTATTAGTGCTAGCTTGCTTTTAAGAATTGTAATTTTTAAGATACTTAAACTAATAAAAGTATCATATTTAGATTTATTTTGGCGGTTTGAAATATTTATATTGATGATTTAAAAATACTAATTACTATAATGATTTGTATAAGGTTCCAAACAATTCCAGGATTACCCAAAAGAAGTGAACTAACTTTTAATTTGAAACTTTCCTGAAAATGACAAGAATAATGCTCAAAGTTTCTGTCTTTATTTTCCACAAGTCGAGATGTGAGTATTTATAGATGTAGCAATTGTAAAGAAGTCACACATTAGTTAAGTAAACACAAAATAATACAAATATATGGAACTGCACAACTGATGATAACAAACAAAGATAAGGATTACATATAACAAAAATAAAAATGAAAAGTAGGGAAATTGCATGTGATGGGATATTAGGGCATTGAAGAGAAGGCATGTTGGTGTATTTACTAATGTGAGCATTTAGTGAGACTGCAAAAGATGAGCGCAATTTTAGCTTACAAGTTCACAACCTCTTTTCTATAACCCATTTCTGGTGCTCCCTCTCTATGTACATTTCATTTAATGCATAACTCGCAACATATAATATAAAATGATAGGCTAAAGAAGTGTGTATATACTTAAAAGAAATGCGTATATTCATATCATGTGTACATATATCAAGTATTGGAGTAAGTTCAATAAAATAAGTCTTTCGTATTGGTTTTGGTTGTCAAGATATAGATCTATGTGTAATTCTTAAAGGTTATTATGTTAGCATATAAAATTATATACGATTTTACATAATCCAATTTAAAACATGAAGATTTTTTATAAAGCAGAATTTACATGTTGGGAAATACCTGTCAAGGTGACAAAATGATCGATGTTTAATTTTTTCACAAATATAAATAAAACATATTAATTTTTAGTTATAAATGTATAATTTTATGATTATCTAAATTTAATAGGTTAAAATCAACAAAAATTCAGTAAATGCAATTATTTTTTGAAGTTTATAACAAATTATCATTAGTTGATAAAATACACATTGAAAATATACATTGAAAATAAACATGTATCTACGGAGAGAGTATAAATCATTGGAGTGATCGTTTAATTTATTGAAATTTGGGTGTTAGGGACAATTGGTTGTATATACATGTCATTTGCTCTCACATCCAAATTTAAAGCAAATTTTAAATGTCGCGTCATTTTTTTTTTGACAATTAAAGTGATATTAGCTTATAAGCTATATAATGAACTATAAAGCATTTAAGTGAATCGAGTGGCCGTGCAATTTATTGACATTTTGGTTAGGGACAAATTGTAGGGAAAGAGAAAGCAAAAGATTGAATCAAGGAGGATGAAAACAAAATTAGATTTTTTGAAAGAAAAAAATCTCAGTACTATTCAGTATGGATCACTCTTCATCCACCACTCCCCCACAATAATTGCTTCTAACATGTACAACATAAATGTATGAGTCAAGGATTTAATCAAAAACAAAAACAAAAAAATATGAGTCAAGGACATATATGTTTGACAATAAAAATTAATAAAGTTACTATTTAAATATTTGAATTTGAAACAAATCTTACAATTTATGATATATATATATATATATATATATATATGAATGACAAAAAGCAAAAACATAAACGAGTTTGTACATCTGTAAGTGGAACCTATAATAACTTATCAATGCAAGGGGAGGTCTGAATTTTTTTGGTTACAAAGAAAATACAATTATTATCCAAAAAATGAATGTACTTTGTTGAGCTTATAAAGGTTTTCATTCTTTTGTAGTGGTCCCAATATATCAAACACATGTCATATTTATTGCTGTTTAGACATCCCACTGAAATCTAGGGTTACTCCATGACGCAATAATATTTTTAAGAATTATTTACATAAAAAAAGTTGTTACTATAATGTTATTAATGTATAAATGTTCCACAACGTAAGAAGAATTCAGAGAGTGAGAGACTCCCTTGTACCAATAGGTAATTTAATTATTTTTTTCTTTGAAAAGGGAGCTTTAAAAAAAGTATTATCCTATAAACGGATATAACATATGCAGTATTACAAAACCTAGATACTCCCAAAATTTATCACGTAGACGTTTATAACAATTAACCAATTGGTAAATCAGCATTCCAAACTTCTTAGAATCTACCTTAACTCGATCAATCAACAAGAACATATGAAAGCATGAAAGAAAAAGAATAACACAAGACGAGTTTTTCATACGGTGTTCACCTAGTGTTCACATCACGCTCCTCGATGTACAAAGCAGCTATCTTCACCATAGCTGATATGTACCCGTGATTCACTAGAACACTTAGTTCAAACTCGAGCTTATGATCTACAATGTCACACCTTAGGTTTCTTTTTCAATCTATAACTTCTTAGCCAAAATATTGTTTAAGAGTTACGGGAGGAAAAATGACATATACTCATCAACACGCGTGTTTTGGGTTTTCTCCTCTATTAACCGGTTTCCACACTTTGGTTAACTTGCACCAAGATCAATTGATGATCAAGAACATAATCCAAGCATTGTCTGATGGCCATCTTTTAACATGCAGATTGTGATAACCTAATGAATAATGATGTTATTTTGTCTAAGATAGCAAATCAAGCATGCAAAGAAAAAACAGAGAATTGTTCAATTTGAATTTTTTTTTTTTTTTTTTTTTTTCGGATGGCCATGTCACATAGACTGCAGATTTATGACAATTCACGAGATTATGCTCGCCACTTCAGTTTCACATATATCCGAAAAATAAGAGTACAAGCAATATTAGCTTATAAAGCTTCACATGTTAACCATGTCAAACCGCGACACATGCATCATATTTCAGGATTGTAAAGAATCAGAAAATGGCGACCAATGCAACAAATTGTAACATGACATGGTTAAAGTTTTTCGAAATGTGTCATGGTCAATGCAATTAAGTTGCTAATTTTATTCATTTTCACGAGTTATAAATTAACATTGTCTAAACACATTGTCTTCACTTCATACGGTTATTGATAATATACTAGTTCGTTCGTTTATCTTTGAAATAAATGCAAACAAAAAGAATCTTAATATTTCAAAATAACAAATTGAACAATTATTAATGGGAACGATCATCAACAAAGACCCTCGAGTCAATCCAAATAAACAACCTTAATTTCTTTGCAGTTATACCACCACCCATCTTGACCTCTCAAAATTATTTATTTTTCCATTAATACTTGATTTTTTCTGCAGTATTATATCACAAAACATCTAAAATCATGTTTGGGTCATCGATTATCATGACAATTCCACCATCCAAACAAACCATTTGCTCCCTCCATCCGAGTTTAATTAAGGCCGAAGACCGAGAGAATCGTCTTCCGCACAGCCTGAAAGCCCAGAAATCAACTCCCCCACACATGAATTATATATTAAAAGCACAAAATGATATGAAAACACCCTATAAATATTTTTACGATAAAATAAAATGTGGGAAAATATGTAAAATTGTCATCCATCTGTCTGGTCCATTTAATGTTTATATGTCAGAAGAGAAAATAATAAAAAGGGGGAAATCCTAGTTCAGAACCAAACATGGATCACTTTCGAAGAGTCTGTTGAATCAATTTCTGAAGAAAGTTGAGTTCGTACGTTTGAACTACAGAAGCAGTTTAGGTTTCAATGCACGAGCTATAAGGAAAAGGCATGGGGTTGCATTTATGATCACTTTGAGTTTCTTTAATATTTCTTACTGTTCTAGTCTCAATACAGTAGTATGTTTTAAAAATTAATTCACTAATTATGTATATATATATGAGATATATGTATGTGTGTGTGTGTGTGTTTGTGTTATGTCCCGTTTTTATTCTAGAGATTTATAGGTATTTTGCCTCCAAAAGTTACCACTAAGCTAGAATTTACCAGTCGTTAAATTTGCTGAGATAATGGTTGATTAGTTTGAATTTTTTCAAAATATAATATGAATGTATTAAAACGTCTAAAAACGTCAACATAAAATTGTAAGCTCTCATCCAGAAACATATGTGGCTAACGTTCATGAGACACTAATCAAATGACTGTTGAGACATAATTTTCCAATTTTTCTTCCATACCAATTGTCTTTTAGTTGCTATTGAAGTGTTGGTCAATCCATCAGTGATTTAACGTTAGAAATAGACTAATCGCCGACTAGCACATTTTAACGTACTTAACTTAAACACTAATCTGATGGAACTAACCCCTAAAACAAATTAAATGTTCCCTATGCATTTTGACTTCTTCTTTTTTTACTATATTTTTTTCTAGGCAATTTGAAAAACATTTTGAGTTTATATTGCAGATATATAAATTTTGGCACTGGTCACTAAATACAACTACGGGAAGTAGATATAACACCTAAAACAAACCTTAGTTCTTACATGGTAGCTACTATAAAGTATTTCAAACCGTAGCAAGAAAAAGTGGATCCAATTCTAAAATGTCATAGTGCTCTTGGGAATCTAAAATTGATCAAATACCCTGTATAGTCTATACTTGCTAACTTTAATTCTTAATGCCATTAGATAATACCTTTTGACTGTTGTAGTTACTAATAAACCGAAAATTAAATCAGAGTGTCTTTCTATTGTCTTTTATAACATTTTCTGTTTGTGGGATTTAAGCATACTTCGCTAATTCTTTTGCATCCCAAAACAAGAATAGTGATTTTTTAAATTGAGCTTTTTTTATTTTCTAAGCATATACAGATGAAATAGACAAAATACATATACATACGCACATAGGGAGAGAGGAGTGACTTACAGAGAGATATGTGTGAGACAAAATTAAATAATGTAAAAGAGAGTTTTTTTGGTCAAAAAATAATGTAAAAGAGATAGAACCTAAAGTATAGAGGTTGGGTAGGTGAAGAGGGACTATAAGAGGGAGAGAAAGAGGTCGTAATAAGACTCGTAACCCTTTTGCCCTATTCACAATTTTATTTTCTTCCCATTAGCCATTCTGTTCCCTGCCTCTTCTCCTCCTCTCTCTTGACACATCACATCATCATCAACATCAATCATCATCATAAGCATACACATATATATCTGTCTTCTTTGGATCAAGTTAAATTAGTTATGGCTTCCTCGAATAGACACTGGCCAAGCATGTTCAAGTCCAAACCTCATCAACATCAATGGCAACACGACATGAACTCTCCTCTCTTGCCTTCTCCTGCTTCCCACCGCTCCTCTCCCTTCACAGGTTCTTCTGCTTTTAATATATACTTAGAAATTTGAACCCCAAAATTTTTTATATCTTTTTGGAGATTTCTAATCTGATGATATGTGATTTTTGTTAAAGGGTGTGAGGTGGAAAGGAGTCCAGAGCCAAAACCAAGATGGAATCCAAAGCCAGAGCAGATTCGGATACTTGAAGCAATCTTTAACTCAGGGCTGGTGAATCCACCGAGAGAGGAGATCAGAAGGATTAGGGCTCAGCTTCAAGAGTACGGCCAAGTCGGTGACGCTAACGTTTTCTATTGGTTCCAAAACCGCAAGTCCCGTAGCAAACACAAACTCCGCCTCCTCCATAACCACTCCAAACACTCCCTCACTCCACCACAACCACAACCACAGCCTCAGCCTCTTTCCTCAGCTTCCTCTTCATCTTCTTCCTCCTCCTCATCCTCCAAATCCACCAAACTACCCAAAACCAAGAACAAGAAGAACAACAACAACACTAATCTCTCTTTGGGTGGTGGTAGTCAAATGATGGGGATGTTTCCACCGGAAGCTTCCTTTCTTTTCCCGGCTTCCACCGTCGGAGGGTTTGAAGGTATCCCCGACTCATCTCAATTAGGGTTTTTCCCCGGTGACATGGTCGAGCAACCTAAACCGGCTCCTCCAACGGTGGGGCCATGTACCGGAATCCTCCTGAGCGAGATCATGAACAGTAGTGTGAGTTATGGAACTCATAACCATCAACAATTGAGTGAGAAAGAAGATGAAGAAATGAGGATGAAGATGTTGCAACAGCCTCAGATTTGTTACGCTGCTACTAGTGATCAAATCAGTTCTTACAACAACAACAACAATAACATCATGCTTCATGTTCCTCCCACTGCTAGTACTACTACAACTTCAAATCCTCTTGCTATCGTCCCATCAACTCTGGACCAGCTTCAAGTTCAAGGTATATACAAAAAGTTATTTCCCTTTTGAGAGAGAGTCATCACTTAGTATTCTTTATTTTCTACTCAACAGTATAAATACATTAATTGTGTGTCAACAATGGAAGGAACACACTGATCAGCAAAAATCTTTTAAAATACGTTCATCTTAAGTTGTTAAACTAGTAATGTAAAATAATTGTTTATTTGTATACAGTCTCTTTCCTTTTTCATTTTTGTTTGAGGTTTTCTATATAGATAATATTGTTAACATGTAGTCTTGATACTAACATGAAATAATGGAATAACCATGGCTAAAATGAAAGCAGCGGGTGCGAGGATAAGGGTGTTCATCAATGAAATGGAGTTTGAAGTGAGCCCGGGACAGTTTAATGTACGAGATGCATTCGGGGAAGAGGTTGTTCTTATTAATTCCGCGGGTCAGCCCATTGTCACTGATGAATATGGCGTCGCTATTCATCCTCTTCAACATGGAGCATCCTACTATCTGGTTTTGTTTCCTAGCCTCTTTGTTTTCATTTAATTAATATTTATACATTACATTCACTTCAATGGCTAGGTAGATACCATTGTATGTTAAAGTATACTAATAAATCATTGTTTAATGGCTATATAATCTTCGTTTATAATATTTCTATATTATTTTATTTATTCATTGGGATCTAAAATGGATAAATGCATGCGAGAGACATGTTGTTTGGCTTAATTTGGTCAAAAATATTGACTCAATCTAATTTAATTACACACACACCTTGCTCTTCCTTAGAGCATTCATTGGGGTTTCTTTTCTTTTTTGGCCTTCGTGTTTTTTGACTTTTGTAATTTGTAGTATAAATTCGAGTAGTAACATATTTTGAAGGATGTGCATGCATGTGTGTATTTACAATATATACTTGTGTAATTAATTAATTTCGAGGTCTCTTTTTGCTTTTGCAGATCTAGTCGTGTGGGAGATTAGTGTTTGAAGATGAAACTGAGACATGTCTCTTTCTTTCACTATCTATCCTACGTAGCTTAAATGTTATATTTTATAAGATATTGGTTTCAGTGGCTTGTTGTGACGTTGTGACGTTGTGACGTATGAGTTTCGGACAACATTTGCGAAATTCTCTCGTTAAATTGTTGACCAATATATTGTTGTGTGCGTTTCTCTGTAGTTTCGTAAATCTATAATAATGCTTTTGTTTCTTCATCTGAATCTCTTATATGTACGGGGAATTGTTAAACAGTTGGCTAAATATGGGGATGAGTAATATAGAAGCTTCACATCACCCAATGTGAAACTAAATTAGGTCATGCGTTATGTTAGTGTTTAGACTGTGATGTACGGTTTACTTGCGGGAAGTGTGGGACTTTGACTTCAGTTCACGTGAGGTGATACTTCACTTTAATCCGGGGGACTGAAAACGTTACATTTATATTACTATTACTATTAACCATATAATAGTAATAGAGTTTTTTTTTGGTAAAATGTTAAGCTTACCATTTTCTGAAAGAAGGATACACTGTTGTTGTTAAACAACTTATTACAAGAGAAAAACAGAGAAGCAGAAAAGAAAGACAAAGGAAACAGACTACACAACAACAATCAAAATAAGAGAAAACGACACTAAGGTGGAAAGAGACGTCTGATGGAAAGGTAGAGCAGGAGGAGCGTGTCGTGGCCATCAGCTGGAGGGGCTAAGGACAAGAGACGATCCCTCATAGAACGATCAACATACTTGGCGATCGCCGCTGCGGTAGAGGAAACATTCTTAAAGATACGGACGTTCCTCTCTCTCCACAGGCTGTAGACGATGACCTGCATCAAAAGTTTAATAACAGACACAGCACCCGAGCAGGAAGCAATATGTGGCAGAGCAATGGTGGTTTCCAAAGAGGCGAGTGAATCCGGAGTGGTAGGGAGCAACCAGCCCGTGAAGTGAGACCAAACTGCAGTTGAGAAGCAGCAGGAGAAGAACATATGAGCGTGCGATTCATGGTCCAGAGAACATAGGGGACACACCGGAGGAACCTGCATTCCCCATGAGATGAGCCTATCTCTAGTAGGCAGCCTTGATAAAACTGACATCCAAGAGACAAAAGAACAGCGGGGAATCTCTTCTTTGAACCAGATAAGTTTATACCACGATACCAGAGGGGAGGGTTGTCTTACAAAGTTCCAAGTAGCTTTAGAAGAGAACTTGGGCAGAAAAGAGTGAGCACCACTCCGCCAAAGGAAACAATCCTTTCCGCGCAAAGATGATGGTGGCTGCATCGTTGAGAGAAC